>NC_137820.1:35520154-35528417 GCF_963921795.1 Nannobrachium achirus | reverse complement strand
TAGCAGGTGTCATTCTAGTGGAGGAGGATTCACACAGTGTGTGTGTGTGTGTGTGTGTGTGTGTGTGTGTGTGTGTGTGTGTGTGTGTGTGTGTGTGTGTGTGTCGATGAATAGCCAGGGTCAGAGCAGACCGCATCAACCAAACAAAAGAAAGAGGAGAAATGAAAAGCTCTCTCTCACTCACACACACACACACACACACATCACACACACACACACACACACACACACACACACACACACACACACACACACACACACACACACACACACACACACACACACACACACACACACTGCCCACGCGTGTCTTTGTGTGTGAGTGTTGTGCGTTGCGGTTGTGAGTCAGTCAGGTCAGACCCAGTTGGAATGGTTCCACAATGAAACCAGGAAATAAACTGCTCTTCATTTCTGCACATTTCTGCACAGCTCTAAACCAGCGCTTCTCAAACATGTTTGTGTCGAGGAACGCCCAAATTGATAAATATTTGGCCATGCAAAATCGTTCACAATTTTCCATAGGCAGGCCTACTTTTTTAAATTCTCTTCCAAAATATCAGACTACAAGATTGAATATCTGGTATTATTTTGAGTGGTGCTAACCGCTCCTACATCTGGCTTTGTACTGTTTGTCTCGAGACTTATAGCACCTGATGGGCTCACATCTGTCTGTTTGTACGCCCAGGGTCACATTGGCCAAGCTTCACGGGACGCTTAATGAAATGAATTCATAAATAGCATGCTTGCTTCACACTGGGTGTGATTTCTTTTTTTAAATAATGCGGTTAAAATGATTGTGATGCTGTACTAATTAATTGGCTGGGGACCCCCCTGACCCCCTCCCCCAAGGACCGCTGAGGGTCCCCGGACCCCACTTTGAGAACCCCTGCTCTACACACCTCTCTACTTCTACACGGTTTACAAACACACTTTGACAAGTCTCTCTGCTTTTACAGCACTCTGCTTTTAAGGTCGTAGAGCTCCTCTGATCTTGAACCATTTGCTTCATTTAATGAAATACAAATTGGACTCATTAACTTCCCTGGCTGCACCGCCTGTATGTGCTTCTATTGATGGATTGATTAAATACTTAATTAGTCAACCATGTAAACAGCGGTACAGTAAAACACTTGGCTTAACACTCACACACACACACACACACACACACACACACACACACACACACACACACACACACACACACACACACACACACACACACACACACACACACACACACACACAGAGAAGGCCTGCCTGGGTATTTGAATTATAATAATATAGAATCAATTTTAACTTTTAAAATACAAAATAAATACATATGTTTTAAAAAGGTGCCCAGAAATACAAGGTGCCTACCGTTTTCCGGTCACCCTCAGTGTGCACATTCCATCTGAGATCATCAGAGATGTGAAGCCATATAGGAAGTCTCTCCACCACCGACCCCTTGATGGTAATGAGGTCCAGCTTCTCCCTTTCACCGTTCATCCTGAAGTCCATAACCAGCGCTTTGGTCTACATGATGATGTCCACAACTATAACTAGAAGAAGAAGAAGTCCTGTCGTTCATGTGCAAATGTAGAAGAATGAAGAAAGAGTCCAATGTCACCACCTGACTCAGGGTTGCAACAAAAGAGAGACACAGGCACAGATGAAAGTATATTTATATGTCTTTATTTAATTTAGGCTAAATAAACAAGGGCAAACATAACGTCAGTAAATATAAATGACCATCAGTGTGTAGGCAGTGCATGGGTGAGAGTGTATGTGCAGTGTGAATGTTGCAAGGCATAAACAAAGGCAGGTTAACAAACAGAACCTGAAAGAGGAGTGCATGAATTGCAGAAAGTAAACATTTATAGACCTTTTTCCAGAGCACTGCCGTGGAGCTGCGTGTCGGTGCACAGCCGCACACGCAATTACAATCACGTTCCTTCCTGACCTGATTGTCTGAGTTTGTCATTGATGTCTGACCGGCAACTACCAACACATGGCCTCCTAGATACCATCAACTACCAACACCTGACCTCCTAGATACCATTAGATACCATCAACTACCAACACCTGACCTCCTATATACCATTAGATACCATCAACTACCAACACCTGGCCTATAGATACCATCAACTACCAACACCTGACCTCCTAGATACCGTTAGATACCATCAACTACCAACACTTGACCTCCTGGATACCATCAACTACCAACACCTGACCTCCTGGATACCATCAACTACCAACACCTGACCTCCTGGATACCATCAACTACCAACACCTGACCTCCTAGATACCATTAGATACCATCAACTACCAACACTTGACCTCCTGGATACCATCAACTACCAACACCTGACCTCCTGGATACCATCAACTACCAACACCTGACCTCCTGGATACCATCAACTACCAACACCTGACCTCCTGGATACCATCAACTACCAACACCTGACCTCCTAGATACCATCAACTACCAACACCTGACCTCCTGGATACCATCAACTACCAACACCTGGCCTATAAATACCATCAACTACCAACACCTGACCTCCTAGATACCAACAACTAGAATACCAGCAGATACAGGTACCAGTAGATACAGGTACCAGTATAGATACAGATACCATGCAGGTACCAGTAGATACAAATACCAGCCCACCCAAGTCAAATCAGGTCACTGCAGAGAGACGTCATGGAAAGACCATGTTTAAGCCTATCAGTGTCTGGACTCAGTGTGTGCCTTCGTGCCTGCCTGTCATGTAGGCCCCCATAATGCTTGACCTCCGAAAGGACTGCTGAGTGTGTGTCTTTTGACCTCTGACCTCTAAGTGTCAGAGCTGTGTTTTAGAAAGCTGTTGTCTTTCTGCCTGGAGGACTTTACCCTCCCTCCCTCCCACACACACACACACACACACACACACACACACACACACACACACACACACACACACACACACACACACACACACACACACACACACACAAACCCCTCCTCCATACCCCATCCCTCCCTCCGTACAACCATACCTTTCTACGCATATCTACTGTTATTAGATGAACAATATTCTCACCGTACACATCTATCTATAAATGCGACAAATCTCTGTCTGTCTGTCTGTTTGTTTGTTTGTAATCCGCGTATCTCGAGAACCGTTCGTCCCACCGGCTTCAGATTCGGCACGCGCGTTCCCCGCCGCCGCGCGGAGTGCAGTGCCGGGCCTCGACCCGACCCGACTCGCGGTTTTCCGAAACCGGCGCGAAACGTTCGGAATCTCCTTTGTTGACATCAGGCTGTTCCGGAGGAAATCGGCGCAAGCGCTGAGTCATTGTGACATCACTTCATAAAAGGCTCTGACATCACGTACGCCACATGAGTCAACACAAAATCTGACATCAGGATTTTCCGGAACTGGCACTGTGTCTGCATAGATCTCCATATATGGGCATAAAATGGATGCAGACAGACAAATACAGATATTTCCATATATGGGCATAAATGGACACAGGCAAACAGATGGTCAAAGATCTCCATATATGGGCATAAAGTGGACGCAGACAGACAGATACAGATATCTCCATATAAGGGCATAAATGGACACAGGCAAACAGATGGTCAAAACGGGTCCTATGACAACAGGTATAATGGGGTTTGCATTAAGTTTGTCTCCTCCTCCATCTGTTTGTCTGTGTCCCTTTATTCCCATTATGGAGATCTCTGTATCTGTCTGTGCCACCGACTGTGTTGCAGACACAGTGCCGGTTCCCCCTTTAATGCAAACCCCATTATACCTGTTGTCATAGGACCCGTTTTGACCATCTGTTTGAAAAAGCGACAGAAATCTCATATATGGGCATAAAATGGACGCAGATAAACAGATATCTCCATATATGGCATATATGGGCATACAATGGATGCAGAATCACAAAGATCTCCATATACGGGCATAAAAGGGACACAGACAGACAGATACAGAGATCTCCATATATGGGCATAAAATGGACGCAGATAGACAGATATCTCCATATATGGGCATATATGGGCATAAAATGGACCCAGAACTATAACTGCAGTGATCTCCATATATGGACATAAAATGGACACCGACAGACAGACAGATGTTCCGGAGGAAATCGGCGCAAGCGCTGAGTCATTGTGACATCACTTCATAAAAGGCTCTGACATCACGTACGCCACATGAGTCAACACAAAATCTGACATCAGGATTTTCCGGAACTGGCACTGTGTCTGCATAGATCTCCATATATGGGCATAAAATGGATGCAGACAGACAAATACAGATATCTCCATATATGGGCATAAATGGACACAGGCAAACACATGGTCAAAGATCTCCATATATGGGCATAAAGTGGACGCAGACAGACAGATACAGATATCTCCATATATGGGCATAAATGGACACAGGCAAACAGATGGTCAAAACGGGTCCTATGACAACAGGTATAATGGGGTTTGCATTAAGTTTGTCTCCTCCTCCATCTGTTTGTCTGTGTCCCTTTATTCCCATTATGCAGATCTCTGTATCTGTCTGTGCCACCGACTGTGTTGCAGACACAGTGCCGGTTCCCCCTTTAATGCAAACCCCATTATACCTGTTGTCATAGGACCCGTTTTGACCATCTGTTTGAAAAAGCGACAGAAATCTCATATATGGGCATAAAATGGACGCAGATAAACAGATATCTCCATATATGGCATATGGGCATACAATGGATGCAGAATCACAAAGATCTCCATATACGGGCATAAAAGGGACACAGACAGACAGATACAGAGATCTCCATATATGGGCATAAAATGGACGCAGATAGACAGATATCTCCATATATGGGCATATATGGGCATAAAATGGACCCAGAACTATAACTGCAGTGATCTCCATATATGGACATAAAATGGACACCGACAGACAGACAGATACAGATATCTCCATATATGGGCATAAATGGACACAGGCAGACAAATGGTCAAAACGGGTCCTATGAAAACAGGTATAATGGGGTTTGCATTAAAGGGCGGGGCATTCATACTCCTACAGATTTTGCCCTAAAATCACGCAAATCGCTACACAGTATGTCTACACTCATGTCATCAAAATGGATCTGTCCCATATAGCGCCACCATCAGGCCGATTTTTTCAAACACATTTTTGGACACTGCTCCTACAGAATTTGCCCTAAAATCACGCAAATCGGTACACAGTATGTCTACACTCATGTCATCAAAATGTGTCTGTCTATCATCGACGTCGAGCACCGCTTGCATGCTCATAGTCAATCTCT
Organism: Nannobrachium achirus; assembly: GCF_963921795.1. Lineage (NCBI taxonomy): Eukaryota > Metazoa > Chordata > Actinopteri > Myctophiformes > Myctophidae > Nannobrachium > Nannobrachium achirus. The sequence goes on along the minus strand of NC_137820.1, from coordinate 35,523,116 downwards.
GCGTGGTACCGTTCGAAACAAAGCCTCCTGTGCAAAGGCACAAGACACAGATGGCAGTAGAATGAGGTCTCACTCCTTTTCTTGTGTATTTTGCTGCAGATGTAGCAGACCCTTGTAGGGTTTCTCCTTCGTGGTCTGGGCGGTATCTTTTCAGGGACATGGGCTGACCTCCTCACAGTCCGAGAATCGGGCCAGAGGGGTTGGGTGGGTCGCGGGGTGCACCAGGCTTCGACAATGGCTTCGGTGAAGCTCAAGCCAACACAAACACATCAACAACACAGCAACACCTCCCAGATGAAAGCATTGACAAATCAACACTCAAAATGTTATAAAAGTTTCAACATGAACTTACCTCAGTGTGATGAGGAGAGCGTTGGTGTAACACACACACAGAGAGAGAGAGACAGATGATTCCAGTGCCGTTTAGTGTCAGTAGATCAGTAATCCTATAGTTTCATTCGTGTAGTTTTCTTTTTCTTTTTTCGTTGTTTGTGAGCGGGTTTCATGCCCTCACCACGGAAGCCTAAGGCCCCGGCCGGGCACAGCAAGCGCCCGACGGCTAGCCATGGTTCACCGGTCGCCTCTAGTTCTGGTTCCCGTCGCGAACCAGCCCGATCCTGCCCTGGACGCGGGCGAGGTAGAGGGGCTAGAGGGCCTCCATCGAACCCCGGTCCTGGTCAGACCACCATGGATGCCTTTCTAATCGCCAATTTGCCCCGTCCGGAGACGGATACGGAGTACGAGACGGAGGAAGAAGAGGCGGCACCAAAATCAAATGATGTGTACAGGTCCGTGTCCGAGGACTTCTCCGATGCAGATGATGTCATCGGCAGCACTGGTGATGGAAGTGCTTCCATCACCAGTGCTTCTCTGTCAGGCACTGGGACACAGAGACCTTCAAGCAAAGGAAAATAATGATGTTTTATATATATATATGTATATATATATACACTCTTAAAATTGTTGGGTCAAAAACAACCCAAGTTGGTTATTTATGTAACCCAACACGTAACACTGTTTTGGACCAGCCCAACATGGGTTATTGCAGACCAACAGGGTTGGGTTAAGGCTGTGACCCAGCATGTTGGGTTGGGATTGTACAACCAAGTAATGGGTTAAAAGTGACTTTGCTGTTGGGTTAATGTGATACTGCTGATGGGTTGGAATCTAACACCCAAAAAATGGCTTAAAAGTGACCTTGTTGTTGGGATTGTACGCCCATTCACATTAAATCTATTCATTTTTTTACAACATTTTCTTCAATGACATTTTTCATGCTTAATCTACTCAAGGAAGAATGCATGCAGAGTAGATTGTGCATTTAGTCGTGGCAATATATCACAACTTTGAACACAACAGATTATGTGGTGCTTCACATTAAAAGAACAGCAAACCTGTTTGTATGTGTCAGTCTGGACCATCTTAGTCATGGTTTCTGTTTCTGTAAGCAACTATGTTTTTTTATATATTTTTTAATTAGGGATTATGACTGGGCTACATCCACTGCGATCATCTACAATACAATGTTGTTTTCTCTATCTAAAACAATAAAATAATGGAAAAGTTTGTAAAAAATATCTGTATGGGAGCACACTTGCATGCTGGGTAACTGCCCACCCACTTAGTTTAACCCAATAGTGGTGCAATTCACAAACCAATGTGTTGATAGACAGAGAGGGCGGGTCTATTTTAACCCAAGTTGGTGCAATGCAGTGAACCATGTGTTGGGTAAACTCGAATTCAAAAGCCTATACCAACACTTGGGTTATGAACTCAATGCATTTTATCTGCATGTGGGCGGGCCATCCATAGCCCAACAGATGGTTTACTAATTTTAAGTATTTTTAATCCAATGTTTGGTCAAACTGACCCAACCTTTGACCCAACAGTGTCAACCCAGCAAAAGGGTTGAACATTTGACCCAACATTTTTAAGAGTGTATATATATATATATATATATATATATATATATATATATATATATATGTGTGTATATATATATATATATATATATATATACATATATATACATATAATATATATATATATATATATATATATATATATATATACATATACACACATATATATATATATACACACATATATATATATAAAATATCATTATTTTTATCTTACCTTTGCCTGTTCCTTTGCTTGAAGGTCTCTGTGTCCCAGTGCCTGACAGAGAAGCACTTCCTTGATCAGCTTCTGAAAACGCATACCAAAATAAAATAAATGATTTACTCCTCAAATTGAATGAAAAGTTCTGTTTCCATGTGTGTGTGTGTGTGTGTGTGTGTGTGTGTGTGTGTGTGTGTGTGTGTGTGTGTGTGTGTGTGTGTGCACGCGCGCAATGTGTGCTGCATGTGCACAACTTACGCGCAAAGAAAGAGTCATCTTTGCTCTCCGGGGGGTGCCACTCAAAATCACCAGTGCTGCCGATGACATCATCTGCATCGGAGAGGAGAAGTCCTCGGACACGGACCTCATCATTTGATTGAGTGAATAATTTAGCGAAAGTTAGCTCAGGAAAGTAGGCTACGAAGTGATGCGCTGTGAACTTGCACTGACTGCTATCTGCTGTTTTTGAATGGATCAATGATATGGATTAGGATAATACATACATCTCACTCTGGGACTGGGAGAGATAGTGAGTCTCGATATTATCTCTCGGCGACATGGGCATGGCAGAGCGTTCTTCGCGTGGCCTCGCGGGACGGCGAGCCACCGATTCCGGCGTGAGGAGTGCGGGCAGTGGAGCCGTGTCTGCCCGCGGTGTGTGTTGTTGGGACGGCGACGCCGCCTCTTCTTCCTCCGTCTCGTACTCCGTATCCGTCTCCGGACGGGGCAAATTGGCGATTAGAAAGGAATCCATGGTGGTCTGACCGGGGTTCGATGGAGGCCCTATACCTCGCCCGCGTCCAGTGCAGGATCGGGCTGGTTCGCGACGGGAACCAGA
>NC_137820.1:35485154-35515154 GCF_963921795.1 Nannobrachium achirus | reverse complement strand
TGGTGCCAGCTGTGGCCCCGACAGAAAGCCACAGACGGTGCCAGCGCGAGCGCCGGCCCGGGGCGCCAGCCAGCAGAAGCGTGGGCATGTGCCCAATCTAATCTGTGGGCAGGACCGACACCAAAGCATTTTTCATTTTCAATTTCCTAAACAGCCTTTCATTCCGCGGCCAAAGGCGGCACAGCTTTAACGAGCACATGTGAGTTAACGGGCGAACGTGAGTCCTTGTTTTCTGACTCTTTGTAGCGAGTTCTCTGTCTGGAAAAACTCTACTGATAACACTCCTTTCCTTTCCTTTCCTTTCCTTTCCTTTCCTTTCCTTTCCTTTCCTTTCCTTTCCTCTTCTCTTCTCTTCTCTTCTCTTCTCTTCTCTTCTCTTCACTTCACTTCTTGTAGTTTGTATGGAGTCCATAACTAGTAAGACGCCTCAGGGCGACATGCGACCTCGCATGTCGCCCTCAACAATGTGATGTCAGAACATGCCCATATATGGGCATTGCCAAATATGCCCTTGATATTGATGACATCGGGACAGGGATCTCCATATATTGGCATAAAACGGGCAAGGACGTAATTAATTTGTAAGTGTGGTCTGGTAATGCCCATATTTGGGCATGTTCTGACATCACATTGTCGACTATATATGGGCATAAAATATATGGGCATAAAAGGGACATCAAGCCAGAGCATGATGTCAGAGCGGCAAACTCATTCTGTTAAGAGTGGTTCCCCTGACATCACAGTGACATCAGAGCATGATGTCAGAGCGACAAACCCATAGAATCATACACAAACCCATAGAACCATAGACTGTAAAAATGTGTACTTACTGATAGACTGACTGACGGAGAAGCTGCGACATTTCTCTCCCCTTCGGTCGCAATAAGTACTCAAAAATTGAACCAAAAGGTGCAAGGTTTGCGCCTCTGAGTCTCAGATATGATCAGATATTTACAGTAATACGTCTTACAGTAAGATGACATTGACCAAGATTAGAGAGTTACTCATTTTATTGGGAGAAAAACTAAAACAAACTTAAGACCTGTTTCTCTCCTTGAAATGTGATCAAACGTTTTTTTTTGTTTTCCTGTAAGGAATGACACTGCCTATGATGTTTTTGCTTTTGTAATGATCCAAACAAGATATCTCCTCTCCTCTCTTCTCCTCTAAATATAGTACAGGTACCTAGTAGGCCTGTAGTATGCAGGGTATATTTCGTCTGAATTCAAATTTGTTAGTCCAATTTATAGAGTCGCTAAAATGACTCAGATGATGTGGAAAGCAAAACGGTTGTGTGTTAAATCAGCCAACAGCGTGTTTACTAGAGTCTGGAACACTCCCCGCTCCACTGTAATTACACATTTTACTGGGGTGCTCCAGTGGTTCTCTCGGCCCTCTTTCATGTGCGCTTTCAACGTACAAGCAGGTTGTAAACATAACGACAACGCGCCCGCTTTTGTTCTTCCCTCTGTTGTTGTGGAACGGAACACCCACACCTTCCCCTCTCTGTCTCCATGCTAACTGCTGCTAGCTTGTAGATCAGCTGGGTTTCTTTGCTGCAAGAGACGCACGCAAATACGTATTCTTTGAGATACGTGTTATGCTTATGGAGTGGCTGAGTCGGCCATTGTTTTGTTAGTGCAAACAACCCAGTTTGTGAGATTGTAAACAGTGCTTTATTAGTGTGGTTGCCCCTGCAGACTATAGTGCTTGTCCCACTTTCTAGATGAACTTTGTTTTGCCGCGCTACTCATCCCACAGTTTTGATGGCACACACTTGGGCCATATGTCAAATTGACTGGTGTCATTCATTGCTGAGAGATACGTTATATGTAGTTTAATTTAAATAAACGTATTCGCGAAAACGTTTTCTCCATTGACTTTAATTAAAATTAAACATTTGACGAATAATGAAGATGAGTGACATCATAGATGTCTGACATCACCACATGAAACTGACACAGTATGTCCTGTCCAATGTCTCTAACGTACTTTTCCCTGAGAGGGTTGCTGTGGCGTCTTGCTGTGGCTCCCACTATTGCTTTAAAAGGAAAAATATATATGTATATTCTTCACTTATTTGCACTGACTTTGGTCACTTTTTTTCAGGCCCTGCACTAGTGGGTTGTGTTGGTTGTACTGTATATTATTGCGGTGTTGATATGGCGGTGCGATACTTGTGTTGCATGACTGCATTGACTAGCAGTGACTGTTATGTGCACTCTTTTGTTTGGCACTGTTTGCTAAGTTATGCTTGAGTATAGCTTTTTTGTGTGTGTGACGTGTCACTTATGAGCGTTGAATGTTTCGTGGTCACTTTATGTATATATTCTTCTTCTCTTTTTGCAATAGCTTTCGACACTGTTTTTTTTTTTTTTTTTTTTTGTGCTTGATCTTTGGACTGTATGCTACAGTACTCTTTTTCTTTTTCTTACTTCTCTGTAACTTGTAACCTTAACTGCTGTGCTGCCTCTGGGCAACTGAATTTCCCCCGTGGGATAATAAAGGTATCTATCTATCTATCTATCTATCTATCTATCTATCTATCTATCTATCACACACACCGCCAACTCAGCGTATGAGTAGCACGGCTTGTCGTGCGGCAAGTACTGGGAGCTGATGGTAGGTGTGGCGCTCCACCTCAGCAGTCCATCTCCCAGGGGTCTAGCGCATTGTAACGGGGACAGACTCCCGCGTGTTACAGGCTGTTACCGACAATAAGCCACTCCCGACCTACTATCTATCTATCTATCTAATGTCCATATATGGGCATTCCAAGATATGGGCTTAATATTTATGACAGGGATCAGGGATCTCCATATATGGGCATAAAAGGGACAAGGACCAACACAGAGATCTCCATAATATGAATTCCATTGAATTAATTTGAAAAGTGTGGCTCGCGTCACACGTTGGGGTTTGGCCCAAAGTACACCTTGATGACATCATCACGGTGTACTTTGCAAGCCAGACCCGAAATCAATCCTCCAGTTATCGGCAAAACGCAGTCCAATGTTCTAGACGCGGCAACAATGGAGCCTGTGTTCATTCTCCTGGTAGGAGAAGCAAGCGTGCGTGCGTACGTGTGTGTGTGTGTGTGTGTGTGTGTGTGTGTGTGTGTGTGTGTGTGTGTGTGTGTGAGAGAGAGAGAGAGAGAAGTGATGACTCCTTTTCCCTCCTCTCTCCTCTCCTTCGCTAGGCTGAGCTCCTTGTCGTAGGGAGGTGATCACTGATTGGTGTCAGTGTGGGGGGGGTCCTGTAGAGAGAGAGAGTGTGTGTGTGTGTGTGTGTGTGTGTGTGTGTGTGTGTGTGTGTGTGTGTGTGTGTGTGTGTGTGTGTGTGTGTGTGTGTGTGCGTGTGCGTGCGTGTGTGTCGTCTCCATTGAGTGGCTGTAATCCGCGCTCGGGGGGAGCGGCATGTCAGTGGTGCTGATAGCATTCAGCTCTGTGTGTGTGTGTATGTGTGTAAGAGTGGATCATGCAGGCTGGGCGCCGGCCGGGCGCTAATCCTCCTCGCCACGCGCCCCCCCCCCCCCCCCCCCCTCATGCCCAGTGCCCTGCCAGCCTGCATGAGACACCCATGGGCGCGCGCACACAAACACACACACACACACACACACACACACACACACACACACACACACACACACACACACACACACACACACACACACACAGCCACACACACACACACACACACACACACACACACACACACACACACACACACACACACACTCATGCTCACTCACAAAGCACAGCCTGGCATCAGAAGATTACACATGCGCATGTGCATGTGCATATACGTGTACAGTACGTGTGCGCACGCACACATACATTCACAGTCAAGGGCCCCCTGATGTTATGCACAGCCAAACTATCTCTCTCTCCCTCTCCCCCCCTCTCTCCCTCTCCCTCTCCCTCTCCCTCTCCCTCTCTCTCTCTCTCGCTCACACACACACACACACACACACACACACACACACACACACACACACACACACACACACACACACACACACACACACACACACACACACACGCACTCACACACGCACACACACACAAACACCCACTATCATTTACAACATTGTTTCTCAATCAGGTGTCCTCTGCATAATTGCAGGTGGTAGTGATGCAGTAATGGGAAAACATTTACAAACATGAATAAATAATATGTTTAAATAATATTTCATAATAATGTAAGTACTAAGGGAAAAACAGCTTAAATTAATTACTAACAGTTAAAGGCCCATATATCGTATCTATCGGTTGGGAGGATACTCTGATATGTTATAACTTAAATAGTGAAAACAGCAGATCTACAAGCACACAACGCCTCGCGATTCGCGATGCGAGGCGTTGTGTGCTTGGAGATCGGCTGTTTTCACTAGTTCAGTTCATTTTTTAAATGATACAAAACTAACGCTTTTGGACATACAAGGTTTCCACCCGACAACAACGATATATGGAACCGACTGACTCGGCACACACAGTCGTTCGGATATGCAGTTGTCCGCTGATACAAGCGATATGTCAATAACAAACCGATCGGAAGCTGATAAGCGATATGTCAATAACAAACCGATCGGAAGCTGATGCAAGCGATATGTCAATAACAAACCGATCGGAAGCTGATACAAGTGATATGTCAATAACAAACCGATCGGAAGCTGATACAAGCGATATGTCAATAACCACCTGATACACGTGTTATCATATCCTTGCTATGGGACTGTTATCAAAATTGTCATACCTTAGAGAAGGCTCAGTAGTCAGACTACCAGCTACCAGTAGCTGGGTAGTCCCAATATCAACCTTAATATCAGCCGAGAAGAAAGAAAAAAAAAGTTGCTCCCGAAGCGAGATTCGATACCGCGCCCAGTGACATCAGCCACCCGACGCTACCGTTCACGCCACTATAGACGACGGAGCCGCGCCGTCTCAGGCGCCGATGAGCCCCGTGAGGAGCCGCCGAGGCGAGCGATAGCGAAGCCGAGTCGCCGCGACGAGCGGTGCGAACGGCGCCTGAGCCGACTCAGCGGCGTTACCGAATTATGTGCCGTTATGGACAGAATAGTAAATTTTGACCAGGGGACTGCATGCTCAAATAAAGGAGTATCCACGTTGTCAAAAATAAGAGCAGACAAAAGAACGAGCGATTTCCAACCGTCTCGTTAGCTCAGTTGGTAGAGCATGGGACTAGTAAAACTCAGACCCGGGTTCGATTCTCACAGGGAGCCACCAGTACGTTATTCCAGAGAACGTGCGTTGGCGCATGCGCATTGCAATGACAAGTCTATGGGTGATATCGGAACTACCAGCTCCTGGTAGTTGGTAGTCTGACTACTGAGCCTTGGCCAAGGCATGACAGGGGTGATAACAGACCCATCCCAAGGGAGGATAACACGGGGATCGGCTGCAATAACAAACTGATCGGAAGCTGATACCAGCGATATGTCAATAACAAACCGATCGGAAGCTGATACCAGCGATATGTCAATAACAAACTGATCAGAAGCTGATACAAGCGATATGTCAATAACAAACTGATCAGAAGCCGATCAGCCATGTCAGTCCGATCAGTCCATGTGGATGGGAAATTTACATTGATTCACTCATATGCCAAAATGTGTTTAATTGAAGAAGAACAAAAAGAAATGCTTTTCGGATCAAATAATTGTATGCGATTAAACATGCAATTAATTTCGATTAAAGAAATACAAAGCCTCTAATTAATACACATTTTTAATCGAGTCCCAGCCCTAATGAACATGCATTTATATACATCACTATGTATTTATATAAATTAACATCTATTTACATACATCACTTTTCATTATTATGTATTTGGCTGTGGATAATATGCTGTGACAGTTAGCCTAAAGCCAGGTATGCGACAATGCACATTGTGATCTTGTGTATTTATTGTATAATATAATTGTATATTCATAAAGTGTAAAAGTGGTCATTTGATGCTATATTAACTCATTGGCCGCCTCCCCCGATAGTCACGAGAAAATTCCAATGTCGCTCCCCGCCAGGCCCGATAGTCCCGAGAATTTGCTTTTATATAATGTAATGTTTAATTACATTATTCTGCAGCCCGTGAAAAAGTTTGAGCTTTCAGTCATATAACGAACCAAAGATATCACTCATCACAGTAAGTGTGTTTGAAAACAAGAGTGTAATAACGTATAAATCTCAATAGAAATGAATAAAACTCCCAATAAACCACAGTGAATGCATTTAGCGTGGCAGAGCGCAGCCCGCAGAGTGCAATCAGCGGCACACTGGCCACACGCATGTAAAGGGATGTGGGGCAGGGATGTGCAGAGAATATTTAGAGAGGCAGGGGCTGACATTTCTAAAGGGGCCTTTTGGTGGACAATTCTATTGAATGCAGCCCTCAGGGGCAGGGGCTCAAGCCCCCTTTGATGTCTATGTGTGTACATGCCTGGTGAAGGGGCTGGCAGAAGCGACAACGGAGCAGCTGGATCTGAGACCATTTTGCACAAATCAAACAAAATCCAGTAAAATGTTCACTTGGAAAGCCATGACCTGCCTCATTGGCCAACAACACACAGCTTCATCATAACCCCCAAAGTCTCGACAACAAAATATTATGTCCCAGGCAGCCAGACAACAACGAAGATCAGAAGATCAGATCAGCAGGAGCGTCACAAGGGAAAAGTGGGACGAGTCTGAGTTACTAGGGCCCAAGGTGGAAGGGGCTTCATTATTTTATACTTTTGCTATTGAAAAATAGCAGATCTACAAGCTTGCAGCGCGACACTCGGTGCCATGCTGTGAGCTTGTATATATCTATTTTTTAAATCCCCCTATGTAGAAAATTCATGGGGGGCCCGCAGTGAATCCTTGTACCCAGGGCCCAGCACCGACACCCAGTTGGAACAGATCCTCAGCCCACTACAAACACACGTATAGAAAGCCTGGTGAGGCGAGGTTACAAACAACACAATCACCTACTGGACAAGATGCAGCGCCGTCGGCCGGTCCAGTCGACCACCAACCGATCTTCAAGCCCTGCTACGGGAGTGGAGAGGAGAAAATATCCCCCCCCCCCCGGCGGAGTCCTCAATCAGGCGACCATTGTCTGAAGAAAAGCAACGTGTCGCGTCCATATAACTTCCATCGGTATGTAACAAAACTGGTGAAAATAGCAGATCTGCAAGCACACAACGCCTCGCATCCATGGAGCCTGATGGGAGGAGGAGTTCTAGGTGTATTATATTCCAGTTCTCAGGAAAGGGTCGCGTCCAAACTCCCAGCGGTGTAACAAAAAAAAGGAGTGAAAATAGCAGATCTACAACGCGTCGCGACGAGTGGAATCCAACGAGGAAGAAATGCAAACACGGCGATCGTCATTGTCAGTAAGTTTACTGTTGTTGTTTACATCCAAGCCTAAACTACTTTTCTTCCTCCTCACTTGGCTGATGCTGCAGCGTGTGTTTGAGGCGCGCCGCGCAACGGCGCAAGTGCTTGCAGCCTGAAGGAAGGAAACGCGCCTGGAGAAATATCACCACTGGCCGTGTGTGATCGCTGCAGTCTGTTCCGTTCTAAAGCCCGCCTACTGTATCCGGTTATGTAACACTCACATGCATGCAAGAAACGTTTCCGCATCCGGTATAGACCCAGGCCGGATCAGCAACAAGCAGAGTAACTTGATTCCTATCAGTTCTCTACGAGGCCACTGAGCAGGGGCGTCAATTGGGTATGGCAGGGGTATGCAGCTGCCATACCTTGGCTACAGGGGGAAATAATAAAAATGTACTTTTCATCGTGCCTGTTGCTAAGGTATGGAAACATGACTGGTGTCTAGTCATGTTGCCATACCTTACCTTTTTCTGAACTGACGCCACTGCCACTGAGGCCAGCCAGCAGTTTGCGCACATCAACAGAGCATGAGAGCGATTCAATTCAAAGGAACAAAACATAGGCTACGTTTACATCGCCAAAGCAAGTGCCACAAATAAATAAAACAGTTGAATATGGGGAACATATTTACAGTTATACACATAGGCTTTGCCTTATATAAAGTTATAAGTTATAAGTGTGTGTGTGTGTGTGTGTGTGTGTGTGTGTGTGTGTGTGTGTGTGTGTGTGTGTGTGTGTGTGTGTGTGTCAAAATGTGATCTGTGCAAAATAAAACACTTGAATGTGAATAAAAGGTAAAAAGCTTATTTCTATTTGTGTGAAGTCAGTATGACGCCCTAAGGGCAAGAGGTGACCTATTACAGCCCTATTACACTATTCCAGTTATTGCCCTATTACACAATTACACTTATTACACTAGTAAACTTATCTGATAAGTGCCTGACGCCATAAATACAAATATCAACTGAATTATCCACTTGAAAAGCGATCGATCACAAAAAGGTCAATATCTCCAGTTTTATCAATTAGAGCTGGATTTTGGTCAAAAATGGCTATTTTGAGATGGCTGCAACTATAGAAAAAAAAGCTTTTTATTTTATTTTTTTATTTTTTGGTGAGACTAGAGGTTGTCTTCTTTCTTTTCAGGTACTGTAAGACATGGTCGAAAAAACACAGAATTTAGGAAAAATGTCAATATAAAAAAAATATATAAATTTTTTTATTAAACAAAATGGCAGGAGAGCCATACAGTCAATGTTAAAATGGCGGCCAATGTGTTAAGTAATTTAGCTGGGGGCCCTCTGGAGTAGTCTAAAACACATCCGTCATACAGTCTGGAGCAACGTAAGCTCTGAAAATGATCTGGAAGTGGCGCCTCCTCCCTACTTCCGTCTTTAAAGTAGAGCAAATTTGTCCTGATATAAATACATAAAATCATTGAAGCATACAGTATATAGCTTGCTTATCAGAAATGGAAATTTTCAAATAAACTGTAAAGATATTTATACTGGAAAGATGCAATTGGAAATTGCAAGCTAGTGTGGTTGCCGTGACGCGAATCACACGTGCAAATGAATTCTGTTTTACCATTAGAATTTTCCCCTTTCAATTCAATGGAGAAAATTAATTCACAAATACATTCATATAAATGAAACTATATAACGTATCTCTTAGCAAAATGCACCCAGACGAGTCCCGATGAAGCCGGTCGATTTGACAGATGGCCCAAGTGCGTGTCCAAAACTGTGGGAGGAGTAGCGCGTCAAAATAAAGTTTATCTAGATTGATGGAAGGAATAAAGTCGGACAAGTAGCTAGGGATGGGACGATATGCGATATTATCGTTTATCGTGATGAAAAACACTCACTTTCACTCAATTTATCGTGATATCGTCCTCCGTCATGCACTGGGATCAATTCACCTTTTATTTGCCGAGCTGCATATCCGGTACCACTTAGACCCTGTATAATTGGTAAAAGGTACTTGTAATATTCGTACTTGATAGGCCTACAGTCTTTTTTTCACTCTCTATTAAATGTATTTGCCAAAAAATAACCGATCTACAAGCTCACAACGCGCCACGTTGCGACGCGGTGTGAGCTTGTAGATCGGCAATTTTTTGGTCAATGTTCCGGCCCAGGACAATTTTGATTGTCGCGATAATGTTGTAAATCGCGATTTTTTTTTTGTCACAATAATCGTGATATGACATTTTCATATCGTCCCATCCCTACAAGTAGCCTACTATAGTCTGGTAACCACACTAAATATATATTTTTCTGTGAACGGATATGGCGGAACGGATGACAGCTTCCGTTTTTGGGCTTTTGGGTGAGGTGTCGTTCCAGTGGCATTCAGAGGGTGTGGAATAGATCTCGGGCTATACGCGACACTAACGGAGAGGAGGAATGGATGGGGGTTTGTGGGGGTTGGGGGGGGGGGGGATTGGGGTTCCAGTGTTAATTACAACGATGAGCTTGTCCTCGTTAAGCTGTTGGTGTGATTAAGACCCCGGCCGGGACGTCTGGGAAAACCAGCCATTGATCTGCCCCTCCCCCTTTTCATTACGGCAAGCACACTCTTAATTACCAACCAATCACACACACACACACACACACACACACACACACACACACACACACACACACACACACACACACACACACACACACACACACACACACACACACACACACAGCGATGGGTAGAGGGACTGACTTCATGACTAATGTCAGAGAGTTTTTCTGTTTGGACATAATCTGTCATTATGGTGCTGTGGAGGAGAGGAGAGGAGAGGAGAGGAGAGGAGAGGAGAGGAGAGGAGAGGAGACAGGAGGGGAGGGGAGGGAGTCTGATGTTGACTTCTACTCTCTAAAGCCCTTTGCACACAGGACAGTTGTGTTTTTTTGGTGTGGGATTTGGTGTGCAATGCCGTGCGGAATCGGCGCTGCGGATCCCAAAAGGAGTGATGAGTTTTTTATCGCATGCGACAAGACGCACAAATCGAACTGGGTTTGATCGAGAAAAAAAACGCACGGCCGCAGCCACTCATCGTACGGCTAATTCGGATCCAGTGTGCATGAGGTCGTAGAGAATCATTGTTTTCTTTTAAAAAAATTAAATTGTCCGTTTTATCCGTGTGGATAAAAACGTCAGTGTGCAAAGGGCTTAATTGTAGCTTTACAGCTGAATACAATATTCCACAGCCCTCGTTAGTTAGTATGAAAATGTCCACCTCATTAATACACAACGTTTCGTTACCTATCGACTTCAGTTCCTCCCTCCCATTCCGGTCACTAAAAAGTCTCAGCTGTTTAGCTGTTTAACCGTGTGTGTGTGTGTGTGTGTGTGTGTGTGTGTGTGTGTGTGTGTGTGTGTGTGTGTGTGTGTGTGTGTGTGTGTGTGTGTGTGTGTGTGTGTGTGTGTGTTTTGGGGGCACACACCTGTATACGAGAAAGTATTCACATGTGTACCATTTGTAATCAAGGTGTTTCGTAGAGGCCTCTAATCAGCGACGTACAGAGTGCAGAGAGCTCTAGTCAGCCAGCAACAGCGTTAATGTGCTGGAGGAATTAGCACTGTTCAGAGTGCGTGTTTGTGTGCTTGCGTGCACGCTTGCGTATGTCCGTGCGTGCATTCATGTGCGTGCGTGCGCGTGTGGCGGAAGCTGTGTGAGCATATGCACCGTGGTGGCCGGTGACAGATGTGAGCCCACTGTGCTTCGTTTATCACAGCTGTTTGTTGAAATAAAGATCACGTCTGCTCCTGGGTTGATGGATGAAAAAATTAAAATTAAAATAGGATCCACCGCACACAATCCTATAGGGAACTGGGGACCCCGGAAAGCGGAGGAACCGGATTAGATCCAACATTGAGTAACCAGGAATCGGTTCCATCACAATTGGAACCATTTCCAATTGGAACTGGGTTTTATCACACTGTCAGAGCTGGTTTGTAGACTTAAAGGAGTAGTTCACCCCCAAAATGACTTTTTCTTCTATTGATTACTCTTGCCATGGAGACTTGAGTTAATATATATATATTTTTCGTTTTTGTTGCATTCCTAAGACAACAAATGTGATTATAGTAAATATACCCCCATTGATTCCGGATGGGGACCCAAATGCATTTGTGCAGAAGACGTTCCATGCCATTAAAGGAGTAGTTCATCCCCAAAAATGTTCTATTGATTACTCACACCATGGAGACTTCAGTTCAATAATACCTTTTTCTATTTGTCGCATTCCTAAGACAAAAATGTGATTATAGTAAATTTACAGCCATTGATTCCAGATGGGGACCCAAATGCATTCGGGTCTCCATCCAGAATCCATCCTGAAGGACACTTAGGGAGTCTTACAGGTCAAAATATCCCCAACATTCATTATCCTGGGGCGGAACATTTGCCAGAAAAATAGCAGATCTAGATCGGCTAAGAGATTTGTCAGAGTGTGAAAAAAAAGACTGTATTAAGTACTTTATTTCCAGGTCTGTTTTACCAATTAGAGAGGGTTTAAATGGTGCCGGATATGCTGCTCAGCAAATAAAAGTGAATTGATCCCAGCACATGAAGGAGGATAATTTCACGATACATTAAAGGGGAAGACCACCCATTTTCAATATTGAAATATGTCATTAATATACCTTAGAGGAGTTGTGTGGAAATAGAAAAAAAGTTCCCCCCCTTCTGTGTTGCCTAGAACTGGAGGATTGATTTTGGGGTTTGTATTGTAAAGTACAATGTGTGATGTCATCAAGTTATAATTTACAATACAAACCCCCAAATCAATCCTCCAGTTCTAGGCAACACAGAAGGGGGGGAACTTTTTTTCTATTTCCACACAACTCATTTAAGGTATATTAATGACACAGTTCAATATTGAAAATGGGTGGTCTTCCCCTTTAATCTCTGCGATACGATTATTGTGAGCGTTTTGTATCACGATGAATGATTATCGCCCCATCCCTAATCATTGGCAGAATCACGGAAATATTAGAATATATTTAAAATATTGGTGGTACCATGTTCATTTCACAAGATCGTGGTTGTTGCAATTTGCCAATTAACGGTTTAGCAGGAGTTTTGTCCCCTCAGCCTTCGCTGCACTAAACATACTGCCTCGCCCCCGTCACTAGGATGGTTTTCTGTGCATAGTGGGGACCTGATGATCTGTCTTTGTGATATGTTGTGTTTTGTTAGTTTATGTGTTGTTTTCTTGTTTGAACAGACTTGTGAAGACAAATTTCCCTTTGGGGACAATAAAGATTAGTATACCCGCATTACAATACTTCACCATGAAGTGATGAAACAAACCCACAAGACAATGTGTACGTTCCGTAATCTAAATAAAACGGTGAAAGCTGTGTGTTTTTTCACCCGGTGAAGGAATGGCTGATTCGGCCAAGCCCCAAAACACCCCTATGTGTGTCTCAACGAACGGCGTCTTCAAAACATGGTGAACTATCCCTTTAAAAACAGGGGTGGTGTAAGAGTGTGCGTTCACCATCTCAAACAGCTCCAGCGGGTCAATGTGAGTCCAGAGCGCTTCATCAAAACTGCAGTTTGAAGTTTAAACCCAGGAGACTAACACACACACACACACGCACGCGTGCACACACACACCCAGGAGACTGGTCCAGGGAGGAGGAGCAGGTACGCGCACACACCACGCTATAACGCATTCCTTTTGATCTCGCCCAACGCTCGCCTCACGCCGTCTAGAATGCCAACGTCTCCGATTCGACTTCATTTTCTTGAAATTCAGAGGTGAATATAAAGCCAGACCTGACAAGCAAGGACAGTTTCTTCTCTTTGTAAAGAAAGGAATCGTGCATTCTGGAGTCTTGGCGGCGCTATTTTAACTCTTTTATCATCAATAATTCATCGAGCGTGTCCTGACTGGTGGCTAAGTTCACTGACATCAGCTCCCAAAAAAACGCCTCAGTGCTGGCATCGTCCATGTTTGTGCTTTAGATCTGGGGTCTTCAACGCTTGTCAGGCCAAGAACCCCTCAGCTGAGAGAAAGAGAGAGCGAGAGAGAGAGCTCTGTTTTCCCCTCTACACCAAATTTTTTGCAGAAAATAGTCGATCTGTAACCGTTGTGAGCTTTTGTGTCGACAGAGGGGGTCTTTCGATCTTTCTGAATCACAGCCTGCTCTCTCTCTCTCTCTCTCTCTCTGTGTGTGTGTGTGTGTGTGTGTGTGTGTGTGTGTGTGTGTGTGTGTGTGTGTGTGTGTGTGTGTGTGTGTGTGTATACAACTTTGTTTTTGACTTTTTGGAAATTTGGGCTGATGGGCTGAGACTGACATTTTACATCAACAGGATGCGTTTAAATCCTGCTGGAAACCATACAAGACTATTATTTATTTGCACGCACGCACACACACACACACACACACACACACACACACACACACACACACACACACACACACACACACACACACACACACACACACACACACACACACACACACACACAGACTCACTGCTGTCTCATATTTAATTGTGGGCTCGCCTGGAAGGCGAGCACACGTATGTTATCTTCATTATTTATCTATCAGTCAGTCAGTCAGTCAGTCAGTCAGTATCTCCTCAAAACTTTGGCGCGCTTCATCTCTTAAACGCTTACACCTTTCAACACCATTCAAATTTTTATGTGTTCAGCTTACTGAGGACACGTGTGCTTGTACTTTTGGTTTTGAAATGTTTTGTAGTATAAATATAAAAAAATAAAAATGTTTAACTTTAAGCACCCAATGCATTTCCAATGGGTTTAGTGAGTGGAGAGAAGGATAATAGACCCATGTTTATGTTAAGGCGCTGTGGCTGCAGTGTTCACACTTAAGATATGCTATCTATATCATTGCGTTCACACAGGTCTGCTCTCTGATTTGATCCAAATGTCTAAGCTGTGTGATGTATAAAACTATAGTTATAGTTAAAACTATAAATAAATGTCCCTCTCCACTCTACTGATTACACAGCTGTGATCAAGAATCAAGTCCGGGCGATGGGATGTAAATCCCATAGCCATATATCCTAGAGCCCGCAGGGACAGTCAGCCATATTAGTGGTTGTTGTTGGTTGTCAGGGAGATATCAAAACCAATGCATTTCCAAGTCAGATCCACAAACACAATAAAAGCCATGCTCCACTCCTCAGTCTGGAGTGGCCACATAGAAGAACGCCTTGGTTATAGACATAGTGGAGGACAGATGTGATCTGGGATTGTTAGCCTACAGTATATGCACTCAATATACTCCACTACAGTTGGAGTCCATTTGACAGTTGCTGGTTCCCAAACACAGAATCAAAAATGTAGATCTAGAACACATAGAATATGTACAGTACAGTAAGGTTCAGTAGAGTACAGTAAAAGTACAGTAAGGTTCAGTAGAGTACAGTAAAGTACAGTAAGGTACAGAAAGGTACAGTACAGAAAGGTACAGTAGAGTACAGTACAGTAAGGTACAGTAAAGTACAATACAGTACAGTAAGGTACAGTAGAGTACAGTAAAGTACAATAAAGTACAGTAAAGTAGAATAAAGTACAGTAAGGTACAGTGGAGTACAGTAAAGTACAGTAGAGTACAGTAAAGTACAGTATAGTAAGGTACAGTAGAGTACAGTACAGTAAGGTACAGTACGGTACAGTAGAGTACAGTATAGTATAGTACAGTAAGGTACAGTACAGTACAGTAAGGTACAGTAGAGTACAGTACAGTAAGGTACAGTAGAGTACAGTAAAGTACAGTAAGTTACAGTAGAATACAGTAAAGTACAGTACAGTAGAGTACAGTAAAGTACAGTAAGTTACAGTACAGTACAGTACAGTACAGTAAGGTGCAGTACAGTATAGTAAGGTACAGTACAATACTGTAAGGTACTGTACCTTACAGTACCTTAAAGTATCCTATTTGTTGGGTTGGAATCGAGCCCACACTGTTTCGAAGGAACAGTATTTCTAGTGTAGATTACTATCTGAATTGATGTTCGCTCATGTTAATAAGAGAAAGCTCCAAATCTCCGCAGCTGTTCGCGCCGCTTGTGAATTTTTCATTTTTATTTGTTGCTCGACACAACTTTTAATCAACTTCTAATCAGCTTTTAGTCGCTCTAAAGTTGTTCCCCTTATTGATGGATGACCTTAATGATCAATGCAAGGAGAGGGATCCGTTCTTAGACTTCTTTAGGGTTGGGGTCCTTTAGGATTTTAACCATTAGTGTGTTCTTTACTAGTATGTTTTAATACATGTTTTGTAATAATAATCAAAATCTACAAAGTTTGTAGCAACTAAAGCTGTACAATAATTGTGTGGAGAAAAGTATAAAGTCAGTGGTGTAAAGTAACATTTTAAGTACAAGTTTTGGAGTATTTTTACTGGATTTCGAATGTTCAGTACTTTAACTTTGAGTGACAGCCGCTTTAATTAATTAGAAATTTGACGATCTCCAAGCTCAAAATGAGTTGTGATGCTACGCATTGTGAGCTTGTAGATCTGCTATTTTCAAAAGATTGTTATACATTAGAAAACTTGAAATGAGACATCCTGCATAATGAGCACTTTTACTGGTGGTAGGCCTACTTTAAGTGCATTTTGATGCCAATACTTGTACTGATACTTTTACTCAAGTGAAACATTTGAGTAAGTTTTCCACCACTGAGAGCAATTCTTTCAACATAAGATGCTACCGTATATTCAAGTTCAGGAGAGTTTGGACGGGGCAATCTTCTTGAATGGTGCCTTCTAGTATGGCATGGAAAGGGGGGCATTTGCATTTCTTTCACCACAGTAAAAACGGCATTCATGGTCTGGAGAGGATCTTTTTTACAGACAGGAAAAAGGGCAGGGGCTCAAGCCCCCTTTAACCCTCTAAGGCCCACGGTTGTAATATTACAACGTTTGTATTTTATCCAAAAAAAGGTTTAAATCATTTTATTTTAGCTCCCCCTACCACCTAAACACCACCATTGGATTCTATTGTTTAGTATTACAATGCCATTGGCCACAATATTTGCATATAAATACCCCCCACAGGGGCTGCCATTCACACCCGCCACACCCGCTGAAATTCCAGAGTTTTGACGAACAACATCTCACTTTTTCATGGAAGCTATACCTCACAAAAACATAAGTAAAATGCCTGTACTATTTTTTTTGGTGATCATTAGAATGTCTAGAACATGTACATATGTTATTATTGTGAAAAATATCCCCCATATGTAAATTAGAGCATGATTTATGATTTTTGATTTATGGCTATAAAATCTTACAAAAACATTTTTTTGAAAAAAACATTACATTTTCCTCTTAACTCATTGACTGCCAAGGCACGAGTTTCACGAGTTATTACAGTACTCCCAGGCTGCCACAGCCCGAGTTTCCCGAGTTGGAAGCCATTTTGAAAAAAAAAAAAAAAAATTTTTTTTTTTTTTTTTCAAAAACATTTTTTATAAAAAAAATTCTAAAAATGCCTCAAATGTATTAGGCATGATCGCAATTGCGAAATTGCATGTTTAGCCCCATAACAAACACATCTTTCAAAATGTCAAAAATGGCTGTTTTGTCTGACTTTGAAGGCTTGTATCTCATGAATGCCTGAACGGATTTCCAAGCGGATTTTTTTGTTTGAAAGCTGTTAAAAAGTACTACACATATGGTGCATGATCTAGGCATGGGCGTGCACGATCCGTGCACTAAAAATTGATCCGTGCACTAGAAATTTGGAAGGTGGCAGTGTTTGTTTTGTCTGACTTTGAAGGCTTCTATCTCATGAATGCCTGAACGGATTTCCAAGCGGATTTTTTTGTTTGAAAGCTGTTAAAAAGTACTACACATATGATGCATATATGGTGCATGGGCGTGCACGATCCGTGCACTAAAAATGTATCCGTGCACTAGAAATCTAGGATAGTGGCAGTCTGGTACTTGGGGGCCATCTTGAAATGGCATTCAATGAGTTAATAGGACTCCTACAACACCATCTGATTTTTTTCAATTTTTTATTTCAAGTATTTCTTAATGCGGGCCTTAGAGGGTTAATGTCTATGTGTGCACGTGCCTGCTGGTTTCTCACACCAGCGTCGACGGCACGGTTCCAGGTCACTGTTTGTTTTCTCAGTTCTGATTGGTCCAGAGGACGGGGCAGCTGGCCAGCTGTGGGGAGAGGTGAGAGGTCACGCAGGGAGTGTGGGGTCTCACGGGGTCATGTAGACGCTTGTTCCTCATTAGCTACTTCCTGTTTCCTGCCAGGGCGGAGGGAGGAGCGCAGCCAATGGCTGCATTCCTCGGTGTGTGTGTGTGTGTGTGTGTGTCTATCTCTGGCCTGGCTTTGACCTCAGAGACACCCATAATATTCACAATATGGCTGTTGCTACGGCAATGATGTGTACCACTGTGTTGTGATGTCATGGCTGTGAAATCACGGCTGAAAGA
Source organism: Nannobrachium achirus (assembly GCF_963921795.1). Taxonomy (NCBI): domain Eukaryota; kingdom Metazoa; phylum Chordata; class Actinopteri; order Myctophiformes; family Myctophidae; genus Nannobrachium; species Nannobrachium achirus. Next base: position 35,497,317 of record NC_137820.1, on the reverse strand, counting down.
ATATGTTGACGCTCTACTGCAGAGCTTGGTCAATGAAATGAATAACTCTTGTGTCAATACTGCAAATAGAAAGAGTATACACTTCATCAGTAAGTTGCTAGATGGATCCTAAACTATCTGATCCGTTTTCCACAGTCCGGTGCGCCGGAGAGGATGTACAGTTGTACCCTACTGTGTCAGTGAGGAGTCTGAGGACGCACTGGTACTTTTACCCCTGCACCACCTAATGGTGGTGGTGAACAGGTACTTTTACCCATACACCTTGAAAACGGGTCGATGACCCAAAATGGGTGTCAACCCGATGGAAACAACAGATCAGAGAAGTCATTCCTCAGCAGAATCATTTAATTGCTTCTCTGGCGGTAAATGTCAGCCTGTTCTTAAACTCTGCCTCGCGCCTTTAAGAAATAAACGAATGCATGTGGCATGACGGCACACGCACGCACATGCACGCATACACGCACGCACACGCGCACACACACACACACACACACACACACACACACACACACACACACACACACACACACACACACACACACACACACACACACATTCACACACACACATTCACACAGAATGTATTATGCGATGAGCGCAGTGAAGTGTGATTGTGAAGCAGATTATGTGTGAAGAACAGCCTGCTGAGATGGAGCTGCCTCTTCACTCCTGTTTGTCTGCACGGCTGTTACTGCATGAGGCCAACTTAGACATGCAACCAGCTTCACCAAGCTCCAGCAAGCTTCACCATGCTTCAACAAGCTTCAACAAGCTCCAGCAAGCTTCAACAAGCTTCAACAAGCTTCATCAAGCTCCAACAAGCTCCAACAAGCTTTACCAAGCTCCAACAAGCTTCATCAAGCTCCAACAAGCTCCAACAAGCTCTACCAAGCTTCACCAAGCTTCACCATGCTTCAGCAAGCTTCAACAAGCTCCAGCAAGCTTCAACAAGCTTCAACAAGCTTCAACAAGCTTCAGCAAGATTCATCAAGCTCCAACAAGCTCCAACAAGCTCCAGCAAGCTTCAACAAGCTCCAGCAAGCTCCAGCAAGCTTCAACAAGCTTCAACAAGCTTCAGCAAGATTCATCAAGCTCCAACAAGCTCCAACAAGCTCCAGCAAGCTTCAACAAGCTTCAACAAGCTTCAACAAGCTCCAACAAGCTTCACCAAGCTTCACCAAGCTCCAACAATCTTCATCAAGCTCCAGCAAGCTCCAACAAGCTTCACCAAACTCCAACAAGCTCCAAAAAGCGTCATCAAGCTCCAACAAGCTCCACCAAGCTTTACCAAGCTCCACCAAGCTCCAGCAAGCTCCACCAAGCTTCAACAAACTCCAACAAGCTTCACCAAGCTTCACCAAGCTCCAGCAACTGAAAAAAGCTTCACCAAATTCCAAAAAGCCCCAACAAGTTTCATTGTCCAGCAAACTTCAACATGTATACCCTCAAAGTAACACAATAAGGGGGAAACAATATAGCATGACATAGATTTACAAAATGTCCATCTGTGGTTGGTAACAGCACCTGTTCTACTGTGCATTAGCATGAGGGCAGCTCCAGTGTTGTGGAGCTAGAGACTGGTCAGCTCTGTTCCTCCAGGCAGCAGATGGCCGTGCCAGCAGGCCACAAGCATGCCAGAAGGTTACGCAATGGAATGCCGCTCCCAGGGACAGGCGCACGCGCACACACACACACACACACACACACACACACACACACACACACACACACACACACACACACACACACACACACACACACACACACACACACACACACACAGCATGACACATACCTGTTCACAAACACTCCCCCCCCCCCCCCCCCCCCACACACACACACGCCTCGCACACTGCATGCATAAACACACTCACAATTATCTTTGACATTTCATTTTATCTGCACTATGATCTGGTAGGCCTACGTACGCACCATAGCTATACTGAATGTGTGCTTGTGTGTGTGCTCTGTTTATTTCTAACCTATAATGTTTTCAGATACATATTTGAGTGTGCTGATTAAGTTTGAGTAATGAGTAATACACCGTATGGATGTCATCTTGAATGAGATTAGAAACTTAGCTGTCATTAAAATTAGCTGTGTTTGAAGGCAAGTGCAGCTATGGGAATCAAGCAGGTGGATGTAATCAAGATTATTTCATATTCAACAAGAGTCGATCTATGTCATCACGCAGCACGTGTTCATTTACAGGGAGTAATTAAGCGTGGCCTTTTAGGGACTTTTGATATGAAAATATAAAAATACACAAAAATGTATGGATAGTATGGCCATATGATATGCTCTAAAAGTGTGAAAAACATATATATTTCTTTCATTTCACCACACCTTGTGGCGACGGAGGTGGTCAGCTGTATGCCTGTATGGATGTATGGATCTATGAATGTATGGACGTATGGGTGGATGGAAGGAAGGATGCATTTGGTAACGGGCTGGCAGTTTGGTACCCATGCTGCTCTGTTGCCATGCAGGCACAGCTGAGCAACGGTGTGAAGCATTTCAGGAAGGGTGGGGTGGGCATGGGTGGGTATCAGTGGTGTAAAAAGTACTCGCATATTTTACTTAAGTAAAAGTATCAATACTGCAATATAGAAATACTCTGTTACAAGTAAAAGTCCAGAATTCAAAATATACTTGAATAAAAGAACGAAAGTATTGGCATCAAAATTTATTTAAGGTACCAAAAGTAAATGTACAAAATGTTTAAAAATAGCAGATCTACAAGCTCACAATGCATCGTGTTGTATGTTTTATTATATAATCATTTATATCTGTAAAGTAACTAGTAACTAAAGTTTTCAAATAATTGTAAAAAAAAATTACCCGAGATGTAGTGGAGTAGAAGTAAAAGTATTGGAAATCGGAAACACTCAAGTAAAGTAAACACATACCTGAAAACTGTACTTAAAGGAGTAGTTCACGCCTCAAATGACTTTTTTTCTACTCACGCCATGGAGACTTGAGTTCAATAATATTTTGTGTTTTTTGTTGCATTCCAAAGACAGTAATTTGGTTACAATAAATGTACCCCCATTGATTTCAGATGGAGACCCAAATGCATGTGGGTCTCCTTTGAGCACAGTACTTAAGTACATGTACTTTGTTACTTTACAACACTGGGCATGGGTGCGTATGGTCAGGGGTGTCACAATGGGTAGGAAAGTGGGACTGAGTTACTGGGGCCCAAGGTGGAGGGGCCCTAATAACTTTATCTATTGAAAAATAGCAGATATACAAGCTCACAGCGCGGCACCGAGTGCCGCGCTGCAAGCTTGTAGATCTGCTATTTTTGAAAAATTGTGAAAATGTGTGAAAATCTTTGAATATATGTGTTTTTTAAGCGAACATTTCTAACTAAAATTTTGCTTCTGGGGGTCCCTGGAACTAAATATTTTGAGATCGGGGTCCGTGGCCAAATACATATCATCTTGGGGGTCCTTGACATAGGTTTCTTGCACACATTTTCACGATTTTTCAAAAATAGCAGATATACACGCTTGCAGCGCAAGCTTGTATATCTGCTATTTTTCAATAGTTAACATTCATGGGGGGCCTGCAGTGAATCCTTGTACTCAGGGTCCAGAATTTGGTGTGACGCCCCTGCGTATGGTGGGGGACACCAGCCTGGACAGGGAAACAGATGGAGTCGGTGCTTCCCCGCGGTTCAGAATCCATTTCCTCGCGCTCTCTGGGGCAACCAGTGTCTGTCTGTGGGTGATATGGGTCAGATGGTGCTGCTATCTTTATCCAGCTTCCAGTCCTGGTTGAAACAAATGATTTATTATTACTAGCCCTTACCCGTTCAAAGATATGAGCTCCAAAATGATGTGCAGTGTGTGGGTTATGGGATGTGCACTGTGCATACAGTATATGAGGGATGGAAAGTAACTTTAACTGGTGCTTGCATGATAATATGTAGGAGCATCAATGTAAGAAATACCCGTTTCGTTTAATGGCTACCCCCCCCCCCCCCCAGCCCGCCCGCCCACCCGCCCACCCGCCTGCGCACACACCCGCCTGCCTGCACACACACACACACACACACACACACACACACACACACACACACACACACACACACACACACACACACACACACACACACACACACACACAGAGAGCTGGTTAAACATGTTGCCTCATGCTAGATGCAGAATAGATGTGCCTCATGCTAGATGCAGAATAGATAGTAGATACACCATAAAAATGCTATACAGTATATGATTTGTGAAAGTGACAAACGGGCTTCACAGTTATGTTAGGTGTGTTCATATGCTAATGATGATGCGATTTCAGATCAATTGCTCCAGCCACTGAGGAGAAACGTTGTTTCAGACAGACAGACAGACAGACAGACACTCACTCACTCACTCACTCACTCACTCAGACATTCGCAAAATTATAGTATAGATTGTCTTTTAAATTCAGTGGAATTCCTGTTGGTTTGAAAAAGAAGCCTGGTGTTGTCTTCTTGGTTGGTTTATTCCTGTGTGAGTATAAAGCACAACTATATATCAAATCCTGCTGTCAAAATTAACACTGCATTTTGGTCAATAGTAGGCTACTCAGAAATATAAATAGTAGTTATCAGAATAATAATGTCAAATCTGTGAATAAATTCCTTAACAAGAAATGTTTTCACCAATGTGTTTGTAAAGGTGTCTACTGTCTAGTAGTAACCCATCTAACAAAGTTTGAAATTCAATAACCCTAGGGGAATTGTTGACTGCTGCTATCCTGCTGTCAAAATTAACCCTGCATTCTGGTAAATAGTTGTCAGAAATAGAAATAGTAGTTATCAGAATAATGTCAAATCTGTGAATAAATTCCTTACCAAGAAATGTTTTCACTACTGTCTAGTAACACATCTAACAAAGTTTGAAATTCAATAACCTAACCCTATAGGGGAATTTTTGACTGCTGCTGAAAGTTGGGGTCCCATTCATTTACTATAAAGGGAAAGAAATAGCCCCAGAAATCTGCTTTAAGTAGCATATGTGCAAGGGTACCCCTGGATAAAAATAGGGGTGGGTCATGCATTTCTAATTTTAGTCCAAGGGAGGGTCATACCATTTTGTATTAATAAAATAGTCCGTTTTTACGTAAATTCTCTAATAATGTCCTGTATTCAATAAAAAACCCGACCTTCTTTAATTTCCGGGGCGCCGTTGAAAAAAACACTTACACGCCGTCGTTCCAATATAAGCCTCTAGATGGCGATGTTTACTATGGTACCGTGTGAGTAGCGTGACCTGCTCCTGTCTCCAAACTACTTCCGGGTGCATTAGCATGACAACAAACAACACACAACAGATGCTAGTTTAGCTATGATGTAGCCACCATGTTCAGAGTAGATTACCCCGTCCGGGGACCCCTGCATGGGGACTATTGCGGACCACCGCGCGGGCCCCCTGATTCAATGTGTGACAAACTCAACCCAGTGTGAAGGATATCTACTCAAAAGTTGAGTGATTGAAATAAGACATTTCTGTCTATTTTTCTCCTCCTCTCTCCCTCTCCTCCCTCTGTCTGTCTGTCTGCTTTGAAGTTTTGCTTGTTTTGCGTGTTCTTATTAAGTCACATCTGCTTAATTTGCACTGTTCATGTGTTGTTAATGTCAGCTGTTATTTGCAGCTGAACTTAACTGTTAAGTTAAAATGACCAGTGTCCACCTGTAAGTGCACTGTGCATTTAGTACAGTACTTGGTTTCAATAAATTAAACCATTACATTTTATTGGGTTCAAACTGTCACAAAATATTGATTTATTCATTCTGATCTTTTTGAAAAATAGGAATATAGGCCTTCTTCTCTTATACACACCTCCTTCCGATAAAAGCCTGGTGCCCGCTACTCTTGAGACAAATAAAAGCCCGGGTTTCTATAAGAGAAGCACAGGCCAGGTCCGGAAGGTTATTGTGGCCTCTTGGTGGCGTTGTAGGCCATTGTGAAAATGGTGTGAGGTCTTCTTCAGTTTTTCATGGCAATCGGATGCTGCATGCATGATTTTCTTCCAAAAAACATTTACTCTGATTACTTTTTCCATTGAGCTGCAGAAAGAGCAAAAATTGCGGGTTTCCATGGCAACTGCCGATTAAATCTTGGTTAATCCTGGGCAGCCGATGTGAAATGACCCCACCGCTCAGTTCACACGGGTGTGATTTTTTTTTGTGGACCGTTTTTAGCCCAAGGAGTGTATTCCGTGCAAAACAAATGCTTGCAATGAATCATGCAGAATCATGCAGAATCATGCTAAAGCAGTGATTTTTTATTGCGACCAAAAGTCGCAGTTTACAATGAGAAACATCACAGTTTGTCGTTGTCCATCCGTACGTGTAGACATGTACACATTTTTGCAGTCTATGGGTTTGCCGCTCTGACATCATGCTATGACGTCACTGTGATGTCAGGGGAACCGCTCTACCAGAATGGGTTTGCTGCTCTGACATCACGCTCTGGCTTTACTGTGATGTCACACTAACAGAATCCCTTTTATGCCCATATATGGAGTTCCCTGATGTCATCAATATTAATGATGCCCTGTTAGAGAGATCCCTGTGATGCCAGGGGGGAACAAAATCTCTTTTATGCCCATATATGGAGATATGGAGATCCCTGTACGTCCAGGGGGGGAAAGAAATCCCTTTTATGCCCATACATGGAGATCCTTGATGTCCACATCACTGTGGTGGTCGCCCTGAGGCGTCTTACTTTGTCCTGTACAGTATAGTGTTTACTAAGGGAATGGGCCCCCATCTTTCAGCAGCTGTCAAAAATTCCCATTGGGATATTGAATTTCAAACTTTGTTAGATGTGTTACTTTTACCAACACATTGGTGAAGACATTTCTTGGTAAGGAATTTATTCCCAGATTGTATTAATATCCCCTGACTTTAGTGCATCTGTGCTCCAGTGCTGTCTCTCCATTCACATTGTAATGTACATGCAAAAGAAATCGTAATCTCTAAGTTTGCAACTTTCCATGTTAACGGCATCTCGTGGGGAAGAGGAGTCGGGAGTTGAGTTCCCTTAAAAGTCTCTCTGGCAAGTGGCCAGATTTGCCATGAGTGTTTCTTTGTGACTGTGAGTGTGATGTTTTCACTAGGCAACACAGAAGTATAAGGGGCCGAGTCCACATGAGAACGCCCTTTGAGCTGAGGAGTGCTTTGGATGTCTATAGCGTTCAAACGCACGCACGCACGCACGCACGCACGCACGCACGCACGCACGCACGCACACAAACACACACACACACACACACACACACACACACACACACACACACACACACACACACACACATTGTGATATGCCTGCCCTGTTACAACCCATCAACCATTGAGGTGCTCACTGACAGTGGTGGAAAAAAGTACTCCAAAGTTTTACTCAAGTAAAAGTATCAATTCTGCGATAAGGAGGATCAAATGAATGGCACTCTTCAAAAAGTGTAATTGTTTCCAGCTTGACTCTATCTATCTATCTATCTATCTATCTATCTATCTATCTATCTCCCCCCCACACCTCTCTCTCTCTCTCTCTCTCTCTCTCTCTCTCTCTCTCTCTCTCTCTCTCTCTCTCTCTCTCTCTCTCTTACAGTAAATGTGTGAAGTTCTGTCCTGTAGCAAGAGCCTCTAAGCTCCTCTGGTCTCATATCATTCCAGTCTGACTTTTGGGAAGTCCCAACTTTGTACTGCATGCTGTTCAAAGCACTGTGTGTGTGTGTGTGTGTGTGTGTGTGTGTGTGTGTGTGTGTGTGTGTGTGTGTGTGTGTGTGTGTGTGTGTGTGTGTGTGTGTGTGTGTGTGTGGCAGGGTCGGAGGGTGTGTTCGCACTTACAGAACAGAGAGGGGCTTTTCAGGCCGTGCCAAGTATAGAAGGGGCAGTAGAAGTGTGTGTGTGTGTGTGTGTGTGTGTGTGTGTGTGTGTGTGTGTGTGTGTGTGTGTGTGTGTGTGTGTGTGTGTGTGTGTGTGTGTGTGTGACATCATGCTGATCTCATGCTGCCCAGCCTTGCCAGGCGGTAGCGTTGCTCCTGACAGAGGGAAACATACTGTATCTGTTTAACTGTGAAACATTGTGAGCTTGTAGATCTGCTGTTACTAGTAGCTACGAGGCCCTCACACCTACCGGTATGTCGCACTGCCGATCCGACCAACATGTCTGAGTAAAGATTTGCAAAACGTATCACGATTTTTCAAAAATAGCAGATCTACAAGCTAGCAGTGTGGCACTCGGTGCCACGCTGTGAGCTTGTATGTCTGCTATTTGTCAATAGTTAAAGCATAAAATAATGCAGAGGGCTTTGTCAGAGTACATGTTGAACCCGTCTGTCTGTGTCTCTTTTGTGCCCATATATGGAGATATCTGGTTCAGTCGGTCCTTGACCACTTTTATGCCCATATATGGAGATCCCTGAAGCTATCAGCATATGCCCAATTGCCCATACAGTATATTGAAATTTCCATATTTGGGCATATGCAGTAGATGGACTGGCGGATCTGGATGACTGGATATTCAAACTACTCTACGGCAGTCACCGCACTCCCTCGACACGGACGTATTTGTGGACCGGGACAGCCGGCTCTCTGTATCTGTCAGTCCCTGTCTCTTTTATGTCCATATATGGAGATTGATGTCATTATTATGACCCTTTTCTTACTATATATATATATATATATATATATATACCGGTCCTTCTCAAAAAATTAGAATATTGTGTAAGAGTTCATTTTCTTCTGTAATATAATAGATTTTTTTAAACTTTCATATATTTTAGATTCATTGTGCATGCAGTGAAATATTCAAAAGCTTTTTTTGTTTTAATTTGGATTTTTATGGCATACAGCTCATGAAAATCAAAAACCCATATCTCAAAATATTAGAATATTCCACATGACCACTCAAAATACGCATTTATAATACAGAAATGTCAAAGTTCTGAAAGGTTATGTCAATTTATGCACTCAGTACTTGGTATGGAATACTTTTGAACAAATTCCTTCATCAATGGGGCGTGGCATGAAGGTGGTCAGCCTGTGGTACTGCTGAAGTGTTATGGAAGCCCAGGTTTGCTTTGATCGAGGCCTTAAGTTCATCTGTGTGGTTGAGTCTGGTGTCTCTCATCTTCCTCTTGACAACACAACACAGATTCTCTGTGGGGTTCAGGTCAGGCCAGTTTGCTGGTCAGTTAAGGCCAGTAATACCATGGTCACTACACCAGTTACTAGTAGTTTTGGCTCTGTGGGCAGGTGCTAAGTGCTTCTGGATAAAATAAATTATCATCTCAATAAAGCTTTTCAATCTACGGAAGCATTAAGTGCTCTAAAATCCCCAGGTAGATGACTGTCTTGACTCTGAACTTGATAACACAATGTGGCCAAAACGGGAACATGTCTCCATTCAGACATATCTCCATTCCGACAGTGACTTCTTATTGTCGGAGTGGCGACACTCCCATGGGCCAGCATTGCAATGTATTGCAGGTGTTGGTCCACTGTGTTTCATCAAGTTCAGAGTCAAGACATCCATCTACCTGGGGATTTTTGAGCACTTTGCGCTTCTGTAGGTTGACAAGCTTTATGGAGATGATGATTTCCTTTAGCCAGAAGCACTTGGCACCATGCCCACATAGCCAAAACTACAGTAACTGGTGTAGTGACCATGGTATTACTGGCCTTAACTGACCAGCAAACTGGCCTGACCTGAACCCCACAGAGAATCTGTGTTGTGTTGTCAAGAGGAAGATGAGAGACACCAGACTCAACCACACAGATGAGCTTATGGCCTCAATCAATCAAACCTGGGCTTCCATAACACCTCAGCAGTACCACAGGCTGACCACCTTCATGCCACGCCCCATTGATGAAGGAATGTGTTCAAAAGTATTCCATACCAAGTACTGAGTGCATAAATTAACATAACCTTTCAGAACTTTGACATTTCGGTATTATAAATGCTTCTTTTGAGTGGTCATGTGGAATATTCTAATATTTTGAGATATGGATTTTTGATTTTCATGAGCTGTATGCCATAAAAATCCAAATTAAAACAAAAAAGCTTTTGAATATTTTACTGCATGCAAAATGAATCTAAAATATATGAAAGTTTTAAAAAATCTATTATATTACAGAAGAAAATGAACTTTTACACAATATTCTAATTTTTTGAGAAGGACCTGTATACATGTATATATATATTCAATACTCATGGCTTCACAACACAAATGAAAATGACTGATGAAATATTTATATCATGTTCAATTATGTTAGTTTATGTTAGAGAGAGAGAGAGAGAGAGAGAGAGAGAGAGAGAGAGAGAGAGAGAGAGAGAGAGAGAGAGAGAGAGAATGGCCGTAGGGGACAATCACCCATGACATATGACTAAATACCAGAGGCTGGTGAAAAACAACAATTCTTTCTCGGGTGGGAGAAAAGTATGGTTTTCCTTTGAAATGAATAACTGTTGTCGACTCCTTTTTCTAAAGATAAGGCGTGCGTGTTCGCACAAGCATGTGTGTGTGTGTGTGTGTGTGTGTGTGTGTGTGTGTGTGTGTGTGTGTGTGTGTGTGAGAGTGTGAGTATGTGTGTGAGGTGTGTACCAGGTGAATCCATCAATAGTGTAAGAGCAGTGCTGCTGTTGTGGTTTTGTAATGAGATGAACAACATCAATATTACATGATGCTAGCGAGGCCTGTGGGAGATGTTTTCTGTGTAGAGCATGTGTGTGTGTGTGTGTGCGTGTGTGCGTGCATGTCCGTTTGTGTGTGTGGTGAGTGCGGTTGTTAGAGGGGGTTTATTCACGGTGAATGAAAAATAATATTTATTTCATATCGAAGACAGATCTGGAATATATTAAAAAAATGTGTTTAACCATTTGATGTGGTTGAATCTTGTTTTAAAATGATGCGCACCTACATTAGGAGTGCCACTTCCCCCAAGTATCTGCAGGACAGCACAACAAGTTTCATTTTTATGCACGCGAGACACATAATATGAATCCATAGCCTGATTTCAGACACGACGCTGAGAACCAGTCCGCTCAGAGAGTGGGCGAGTCTATGGGCTGGAGCCAGGTAAATGAATCCATGCATGTTCACTGGCAACACGGTTTTAAACAATAGCCTATACTCCAATCTCACTTTTGACAGGCACAAAATCACAGAACAAAGACAGATACGCACGGCCCAGCTCGCTCTCTCTCTGGGACCTTTTCCACTGGCAAAAGAACCGGTTCGGGTTCTTTCTCCCGCCTATGGGATGGCAACTTTCTTGGAACCTTGGTTTGTTCTTGCGAACCGGCCGAGAACCAACTTTTACGGTTCGGAACCAATTAGTTCTTGGTGGAAAAGCTCAACTCTGGTTCATCCCATAGGTGGGAGAAAGAACCCGAAGCAGTTATTTCCTGGTGGAAAAGCCCATGTCTGTCTCAAAAATAATCTAACATGTTACTTTTCTCTGAAGGTAATCCTGTAACATAATGGAATACATTTTAATGACAGTAATCCTGTGTAACATACCCAACACTGCCCATCACTCTGTATCTGTCTCTGTCTCTTTGGGTCACCCTTATGTTCCTCGGGTTCTATCTTCCCTTGGTTCTATGTTCCCCGGGTTCTCCCCACTAACCTTAAGGTTAGGGTTAGGGTTAGGTAAGCGGGGAACATAGAACCTGGAGAAGGCGAATAGATACACGCTTCCACTCAATTTAAATTCATCCAAGGTCCTTTTCCATTGCATTGAGTGGAAAATGTGAAAGTTTAATTAATAATAAATAGTCTAAAATAAAAACGTCTTGTATTGTATGTGCATTTGAGGTGACGGAGCGCCTTCTGCATTTCCTGGAGCGCGGAAAGCAGGTTCCTGAGCCGAGCTCTGGCCAGCTCCGGCACAAATTAAACCCTGAACACAGGTTAATCATTGATGTGTTCATTGATTAACTGTTAATCACAATGGTTAATGATTAATTACATACAAATTACTGTAATTAAGTGTTAGTCAATGCACCGCGTTCTGAGCAATTTTTGGCAAAGATATTTTGTGTAGACTGGAAACAAGCGGCCCAAGCTCAGAGCCAAATCAGGAGGACAATTTCCTCATGAATTAATGATATGACTGTTGCGAGTGTTTTGTTTTGATGAAATTTTCGTCTGA
>NC_137820.1:35470154-35480154 GCF_963921795.1 Nannobrachium achirus | reverse complement strand
CACACCCGCCACACCCGCTGAAATTCCAGAGTTTTGACGAACATCTCACTTTTTCATGGAAGCTATACCTCAAAAAAACATAAGTAAAATGCCTGTACTATTCTTTTTGGTGATCATTAGAATGTCTAGAACATGTACATATGTTATTATTTTGAAAAATATCCCCCATATGTAAATTAGAGCATGATTTATGATTTTTGATTTATGGCTATAAAATCTTACAAAAACATTTTTTTGAAAAAAACATTACATTTTCCTCTTAATAGGACTCCTACAACACCATCTGATTTTTTTCAATTTTTTATTTCAAGTATTTCTTAATGCGGGCCTTAGAGGGTTAAATACTATTTTAACAGTTTGCTAAAACAAGGCACGGGTGGCACAGATTTATACAAAATAAGTTACAGGGGCCAGTTACAATTTGCAGTCACCTGTAGAAGGGTTAGGAGGCACACGTTGTTATGCCTTTTGGTAGGACATTCCACATTCTGGCAGCATTACAGTAGAACAAAATTGAATTTGAATTTTCTTTTGGAGGAGATGACTCCAAGCAGCTCCCCAAGTCAACGCGACGAGTGGAGTGAGCGAGTGTGGAAGTTGGAGTATTGGAATTTGGCTACTCGTGTTCCTGTGTGTTCCTCTGGGTCACATCTCTGTCTGGCTGGAAGCTGTCCTCACTGATCCTCTCGTGGTTCCTTTGCTCCGTGTGTTTTTGGAAATAACAGTGAGCACTGGAGTGCTCTAGAGTTCATGTTGTGACCTCTGGTTTCACCCGTACCTTAGTAAGTCCACCAGGACTGTAGTCTTGCATAGCCAGACAACTATTCCACAAACTCCGAATGCTATATAGCACTGAACTATAGTTCCATTGGAAACATAACAGAAACACACTAGCACAGACAGAGTCATTCGAGCGGCATATTCTTGTTGTGTGTGTATAGTTTAAGAAAACATTTGAAAACATCATGGAAGTAACACCAATAACACCAGAGAAAGACGAAATAACGCCCCCAAAAATATTTAAAGAAGACATAAGGCTTCCTGTTGGACTTGTTCGCTACTGCACCAAGGGAGCGGGTGCGTCACATCCGCTTTATCTCGCACTCATCGTTAAAAATTCCGTCCCCCAGACTGTATGCCGGTCGTGGAGGCAACAGATGGCCACGCGAGACTACCAGGACTGCCGCCATATTGGAAACGATTTGGGCCTCTTCCTTACTTACTTCACTGGTCTTACCAATGATGGGCTGCTAATTCACCCTTTGTCAAGTCCCGCCCGTTGTCCCGCCCCCTCTCCTCTGGTTTCTGTGTCTTGGTGGGAAAAAAAGTGGAAAAGTTTGATTCCATTTGTACACTCTTAGAGTTATGGGGGTCCTTGAAATTAAAACGATTGGGAACCTCAAATTTTCTACACTAAATGGAACCAGAGACTTCATTAGTATCATTGGCAACACCTGTGAGTAAGGAAGAGGCCCAATTTCTTTCCAATATGGCTGTTGTGGAGACATCACGCATGTTTCTGTTCAAACAGACATCGTTTTCGTTTGCTCTCTCTCTCTCTCTCTCCATCTCTCTCTCTCTCTCTCTCTCTCTCTCTCTCTCTCTCTCTCTCTCTGGACCGTTTCATATTCATGGTCGTCACATTAACACCTCCGCCTGCAGGTTACTTCCTGTCACACGCATGTACATCACATGACTAATTATGCAATCCATGCAAGCCTATAAGCGCGCACGTCATGTAATGTGTGAGCGCGCGCACGTCGACATGTAACGCGTGAGCGCGTTAATGTATCCGGACCTGGCGCATGTTTAATTACTGGTAGCCTCGGGCAGCATGGAACTGGATTGCACTTGAAGAATCACACAATATTACTGGCAAATGTAGAGCCCTATTCCGTGGCAGATTTCTGGCTCCGATCTGTATTCTGCAGGCCACCGATATATTTAATTATTTATGGGCAAAATGTTGAGAGCAACATTATCTTAGATGCGTAGCTTGGATGTGGAAGCACCGTCCTGTGTGTTATCTGCTGGATCTGGCCACAGTCCACTGGTTTAAACTGTTCCTATATTATACATGTCTTCTCTTTTCAATTTTGAAAGGTTAGATTATTTAACCTGACAATGTGTCGACACTCTTTGGCACCTTAATATCCAATGCCATATTCCTGCTGCTAGTATGTCTATTCACCTTAGTAACCTCATATACATATTGTAACAGCTGGATTATGCTATGTGTATAGGCCTATATGTGTAGATATCTTTGAGCATCTCCTTGGCATGTCTTTTTCTTCTTTGCAATATATTTTTTTTCTCTCTTTTCTCTCCCATACTGTACATCCCTTTCTTTGCAAAGTCACATATTCATTTTTTTTCCAGGGGTGGGGGGCTTGTTTTTAAATTGTAGTTGCTCATTTGGACTTACTTCCTAATAAGATGGTGGTTCTCAAACATTTTCATGTCAAGGACCCCCAACTCGTCCCCAGAAAGATTTATTTATTCATTTAATAGCCTATTCATACATGGTTAAAGTGCTTAAACTGATTTTGATGCTACAGATGTGCCATTTCAACTCTCCAGTAACCCTTTCTCATTTTTATGGAGAATGGAGCAAATTTTGCAAAAACTCGCAAATGGCAAGAAACCACTTTTTCCCATTGAAAAGCAGAATCCACCTTCATGGGTAGATTTTAACTTCAAAGTCAGAGAAGGTCATATATTGTAAAACATAGCTGATCTATGTGCTCAAAGTGTGTGATTGCTTCTTCTGGGCTGGTTTTGGTAAACCTGCCTGTTCCTCTCATAAACCGTGTCAAACACTGAATGATGGTGTGATGTCTCTTGTGTGTTTCAGTGTCCATCAGCACCAGCGCCTCCTTCGATGGTCTCCTGGTGACCGGCCTGTACACCTCCACCCCGGTCCAGTCCGCCCCCATCCCCCCTCCTGCCGCCTTCGGCTTCGGTGAGTCTCATCTGACACACGCTCGCACTCACGCACAAGTGTACATTTACAGTACATCAGGGCCAGTTCTAGGGGGAGTAGGGGTGGACAGAGCCCACCCAAATGTGCCTCCTGCCTGCCCAATCAAAAGTTACGATCTTTTAGGGGGGAGGGCATTATGGTATGAATAGAACTTGTTACAGTTAGTGTGATGCAGTTGTAAGTTGTAAGTTTTGTTTTGTATTGTGTTTTATAGGTATAACTGTGCCAAAATGCATAGTTTTCTATGCATTTCAGGGGTTTTGACTCCCTAAAATATTTTTGCCCGCATGGCTTCGCCACGCTGCGGGGAAGGTCGCCCACCTTTTGTTTCTTCTCGCCCCCCACTAGTACTACAGGATAGATCCGCCTTGCAGTACATTGCAGTGTTTTTAGTTGTATTTTATCATTTAGAGTATACTAATATGGTATTCATAGATGTTTTCACTTGCATTTTATCATGTAGAGTGGGCCTACTGATGTGGTTTTGGCAGAGGTTTGTAGGTTCAGTTTGATGGTTTCATGGTTGAATCAGTTACATTCTTTGTTATCATTGAATGATAACAACGGGAGAGAGAGAGAGAGAGAGAGAGAGAGAGAGAGAGAGAGAGAGAGAGAGAGAGAGAGAGAGAGAGAGAGGTTTTGTCCCAAGCACTTTTTACTACTTTGACTTTCCATTGGTTTAATATTATTTTAACCAACACTCAGATGTAAAGGGTGTTCAATAGCCCTGATTTATGCCAAAATATCAAAAAACTCAAAAATGGAGTTAAGAGGTTTTGGCCAGACAGTGACGATATGTATGTGACTTTGTTATGGTCCGACCGAAAGTACATTTATAGAGATAGAGTAGGCCCTTGGGTGTTTTAATATTTTCTAATGTGGCCCCCTTTGAAAAAAGTTTGGACACCCCTGCGATAGGCTGTTTGGGGAGTGAAAGTGTGAGAGAGAGGGTGGGGGGGCTCCAACATGGACCCAGGAGGGTTGCATCACTGCTTCACTGTTATTCATTGCGGGGGTCTTAGGAGAAGAAGCAACACACTGCGGTGTGTGTGTGTGTGTGTGTGTGTGTGTGTGTGTGTGTGTGTGTGTGTGTGTGTGTGTGTGTGTGTGTGTGTGTGTGTGTGTGTGTGTGCGCGTGCGCGCGTGTGTGTGTGTGTAGCTGGCTGCGTGCGTGGGTGCGTCATGTGCGAGACAGTTTGCACAACAATGTTACCGAAGCATCAAAGTAAAACTAGCCCAAATATTTGGATGCAATAACCTGTCTGCCCTCCCCCCTCTCCCTCCCTCCCCCCCCTCTCTCTCTCTCTCTCTCTGATGATGTCACATCCTGCCACAGCATTGCTGTATAGGAGAACACAGAGTGTGTTAGTTCTCACACATTCAGACAGAGAGACAGTGCTTCTTATGCCTCTTATCTGTGTACAATATGTGTGTGTGTGTGTGTGTGTGTGTGTGTGTGTGTGTGTGTGTGTGTGTGTGTGTGTGTGTGTGTGTGTGTGTGTGTGTGTGTGTGTGTGTGTGTGTGTGTGTGTGTGCGTGTGTGTGTGCGTGTGTGTGTGTGTACTTGCGTGTCTTTGAAGATAACGCGGCAGAACGATGACGCATGAAGCCACTCTGTCTGTGACACGCGCACCCACCCACCCACCCACCCACCCACCCCCACACACACACACACACACACACACACACACACACACACAACACACACACACACACACACACACACACACACACACACACACACACACACACACACTGGAGTTGTGAGGACAGCAGGTCACACCAGGGCCAGATTAACCCTTGGTTGTGCCCTGGGCTGTGACCTGGTTGGGTCTCCCCTGGGACGGTGTTATGTCATTGAGCTCTATGATGTACTGCAACACTCCCATAGAGGCCAGCACTGTACTTTTTACTCCACTACAGTTACTTGTTACTTTGTAGATTTGGATTATCTAATCTTCTAACTATTAATTTACGGAATGTCTGTCTGTCCGCCGTCTGCCGTCTGTCTAAAGTACTCTGACGTCATAGTAATGACATCAGATTCTACCTGGACACGGAATACCATATACGGGCATAGGACACGGAACACCATATATGGGCATAAACGGGTGAAACAGTGCCCAAATTTCTGACATCACTGATACCGCCACCATGGTAACATCTGCATGCTGAAACAATTAATGCCCAAATTTGGAGATGACTGACATCATTGATATACGTCTGACTCCTATACAGTACATTGAATCTCTCATATACTGTGCACAACCCCAGGCAATAGTTATTATAGAACATACATGAACCACTTCAGTCCCATATATCGTTGCTGTCGAGCAGAAACCTCTTTTCTCTCTCTTATAACTTTTTGTGTTTTTTCTTATTTTTTTTGTAAATTAACGCCCTGTTTGATCTGCTGTAGCGTCACACGAAAGCATCAACTTTCATGTCAGACTTCATGGTCTATAATATACCCAGGGAAGTACCTGTGTCATTGTAGATGTTGTACTGTATTATAGCAACAGGAATTGTGTTTAAATTTTTTGAACAAAAGATTTTCTGAAAACATAGGTTATGGATTCAGAAGGCATTTTTAAAATCTGCCTCAGGTCCAGAGGGGTTAATGGGTAACTTCAGAACAATGCAATTGAGGACCAGTCCCTAACTAAACCAGCAAGCCTAGGCCCATCTCTTACATAGGATGGCCTCTCCAATGGTAACATCATTTTTCCTACCATAATGTGATATCAGGAGAATCTGCATCCAAAGGGTCAACATACGTTTGATATTACAGCCTGGGTGTGGCCCTGACACACACACACACACACACACACACACACACACACACACACACACACACACACACACACACACACACACACACACACACACACACACACACACACACACACACACACACACACACACAGGGCTGTGTAGTCCAGATGTTTGCAGCTGTGTGGAACATGTGTCAGACAGATGTTGCGGGGACAGGAAGTCAACCACAGAATGACAGGAATGAGACCGCACGCACACACACACACACACACACACACACACACACACACACACACACACACACACACACACACACACACACACACACACACACACACACACACACACACACACACACACACACACAGGCATGCATGTGACCACACATACACACACACAGTGTGGGGCATAACTGTTCAGAAGGATTGTCTGCTGAATGTTTTTGTTATTATTGAAAAACAAACCATAAATAAAATAATTCAGTGCAGTGAGCACTGAGAGAGAGACAGACAGACAGACAGACAGAAACAAACCTTTCCAAAGTGCTTCACAGACACTAAAATGTAGTGCAGTCAATAAATCAGAACAGAAATAACAATTAAACGAAAAAGCAAAGATCTACAAGCTCACGAACGTTGTCATGTCTAAAAAGTGATGCCAGCCTGGTTGGATCAGACAGAAAGGCAACAGTAACTCAAATAACCATACGTTAAATAACCAAGTGAGGAATGCAGACGAGAATCTCTGGAAAGCACAACAGGTTGAACCTTGAGGCAGACAGGCTACATGCAACAGAAGACCACACCAGGCAACATATACTCTCACTCCCAAAACGTACGGCGACCTCATGGGACAAATGGCAAACATTTCACCTTCACCTCATCTGACGCCGTCCCGGGCACTTCCGCACTCCAGGAATGCGACAGGCAGACTGACAGACAGCAGCACCGGC
This sequence comes from Nannobrachium achirus, assembly GCF_963921795.1. Classification (NCBI taxonomy): domain Eukaryota; kingdom Metazoa; phylum Chordata; class Actinopteri; order Myctophiformes; family Myctophidae; genus Nannobrachium; species Nannobrachium achirus. Next base: position 35,473,444 of record NC_137820.1, on the reverse strand, counting down.
CCGCAGAGCAGAGAGACATCACACAATTGGTACCACTGGCTTGTCTATTCTCTGAATACCAGCCTATATGGTAGCCCAATCACAGTCTACTATGGCCCAGGGGTCCCACCCCAGTTATAACAGCTGATCCATGTGTGTTGGGTGAATGGTAAAAGGGGAGGGGATGATTATCTCCAGATAGTGATGTCACTCACTATCTGTGTTTTGGATCGGCACTTTTGACCCACAAGGTGGCAGCCTCGAGAAAGAAATCCAAAATGCAAAGGGAATACATAATTGCTCATAACAACCACACCAGGGGGTCTAATGAAATACTGTCAACCTCCTAGACACATGAAAACCAGAAAAAGTACAAAACTATGGCACCACCTGTTTAAGTACTTGAGTACTTTTTTCCACCACTGGTGACACTCCTGTCAGCTAAGACCAGGGAAACCTGAGACTATACAATTCACACAGTCTCACTGAAATGCAGCTGCTATGAATTCCTACCAGCCCCCCCCCTCCCCCCAACCCCCAAGCATCACCACCATCACACTCCAACCCACCCAACACCCACCCCCCACGCTATAGCTGGCTGGCGGGTGGGTGGCTAACCACACTGCTATTATGGTGCAGTAATTAGCATGCTACGGCTACCACACACACACACACACACACACACACACACACACACTGTTATGTCTGGGAGTCAGGCTCTTGGTTTTTGGGGCCGTGGAGAACAGAGCAGTGCAAATTGAGTGTGGTTTTCATAAAAGAGCCGCACAGTAAATAATCCTCAGTGTCAGTTTAACCTCGAGAAGGTCAGTGTTTGTGTGTGTCTGTATGTGTGCACCAGGCAAGAAACTTATGAGTCTTTGAAAAATGTAATATAAATATGCAGTCAAATACCATTTAAGTCAACTTGTTGTTGCCAATTCTGTTTATTATAAGCGACCTTGGGCTTGTTTCTTTCCGTGAAGTCACTTGTAAACATTGCTAGTTGTTGTGGGTTGTGGTTCTTCGGGCTTGTTTCTAAAGTGTAGTGCTTATTTGGGCTCGCTTCATAATGTTGTTTAAACCAGTGTTGTTAAAATGAGATCTTTTGTGAGTTTGTAGATTGTCTTATTACAAATAGTCAATGTATATTAGGTTTAAAGTGCTCATGTGACAAAACTTGGAACGACCCACCAAAAGACATAAAGGAGCTCGAATACCTATCAAAAAAAAAATCCTTTTATCACAATAAGTGAACATAGGCCTAGTTTAACCTTGAAACTTGAAGGGGAAAAAAAACAACTTTACATGTAGAGCAGAGATCCGACTCCCGCCCTGAGGGCAAACAATTCTTTGCGATATGCAGTGACAACGGAATACTCACCCCTAAACTGGAAGAATTATTCCAAATTTTTCAAGATTTGTTTTGCAGCAGATCTACAAGTTCACAGCTCGTGAGCTTGTAGATTGATTATTTTGTATATAGGTTTGAAGTGCTCATGTAGCCCATTTCCTTCTTTTGGGCTTGTTTTCATAGAACCGGTTGCTTATTGTCGTTGTCGGGTGGAAACCTTGTATGTCCAAAAGCGTTTGTTTTGTATTTATCATTTAAAAAATGAACTAAACTAGTGAAAACAGCCGATCTACAAGCACGGTGCGAGGCGTTGTGTGCTTGTAGATCGGCTGTTTTCACTAGTTTTGTGCGACGGCCTTGTATGATGAAGCAGGGCTTTACTTAGCGAACAAACGTACAAATTTGAAACTTGGAGATACAAGGTTTCAGCCCGACAGTGACGTTATATTTCTTTCGCAAAATCCGGCAACACTGGACATGTGCGTTGTGTTTTTGTGCATCGGACAGTGAGTGATCACCAGAGAAAGATACAATTCATTTGGTGTCAGGCTGCGGGCTGATAAATCGCAGATTATTGTCGGGATCGGAGCCAGGGCCTGGCTGGGGCAAGCTGGAGTTTGGCGCGTTTCTTAAAGAAGTGTTAAACACTTAAACCCTGCCAGACTTCATAGACCGGAGTCCCCTCCCCCCCATGGGATCTCTACCTGGTCCCTTCCCTTTTCCCCACTACACCAGCAGGACTGTAAAGTCTAATACCATTAAGATACAATTTAACTTTGAAGTGGCAAACATAAAGTCCCTCAACATGAGCTGAACCTGGAAGCTTGACAGCCGATTATCAAAGACATACAGTAGTTTATTTTCAATTGTAGCTCAGTAATAGCCTAGTAGTGTATACGTGTGTGTGTGTGTGCATGTGCATATGTGTGCGTGACGTGTGGTGCAAATAGGACTGAGTCAGCAGCGTTCGAATGTCTTCTCTTTCCACATGTTTGGCTCAGTGAGCAGAACTCACACAGTCTCACACTTTGCCATGTATTCGCCTCACATTTACAGAACATGCTTTACTCTGGGCCAATGCCAGAGCCTTTTCAGCAGGTTCTGCTCAACCGCCTTTTCTGACCGACTCGACGCAGGGCACTCCCTCTGGTTGATTGATTGTTTGAAAACTTTATTAGAAGTTTGCATAGGAAAAAGGTATACAGTTTCATGACAGTACAGTTCACTGTCAACTAAAAGGATGAACCCAAAAAAAGCACTCAGTAACTGCTCTCAAAAAGTAACTATTACTGTATTAGTTACTAAATTATGAAAGTAAAGTAACTAGTAAGTAGGTATTTTACTACTTAAAAAAATAAGATTGTATTAAAACAAATACAGGTTTTTCTCTACCATCCTTGCAGTTGTACAGTAGATCTCTCTAGAAAGATATTCTACCAATCATCGCTCCTCGGCAATGTGCATTGGCTCATGTTAGTGACTCTGAGAGGGCAGCCACTTTCACTTGTTTATGTTATTATGAGAGCACGTTGCCTGTAAGTTGGATGACAGACAGACTCTGCAGGCAGGGGGAAACAGTTCAGTAATGCACCCATCAAATCACATAACTAATAACTATAATGCCATTACGGAATAGGAAAAGGTAACTACAGAAGTGCCATTTCAAAACCTCACACGTCCTGCCATTGGCAAGACAGTAGACTTCCAGTGGACTGGCAGAACATTGAGCCTGTAGATCAGCTATTTTTGCCATTTTGATGACATTCTCTGACTTCGAAGTTTGTATCTATGTATGAAGATGGATTCTGCTTTTCAATGGGAATGGAGTGGTTTCTTGCCATGCGGGTTTCTGCAAAAATACGCTCATGTTACTGCGAAAAGTAGTCGCGTTACGTCCCAACACTGCCTGTGATGCGAGTGCCGAATGTCTGACCAGTTTTTATAATAGGCCTATACTGTC
>NC_137820.1:35462654-35465154 GCF_963921795.1 Nannobrachium achirus | reverse complement strand
ACTTAAGTAAAACATCTTAGTACTTTTTCCATCCACTCGTAAATGCTCAAATAAACACACTCCGTCCGAAAATGCACGCGGCCACAAGCATTTTCAAGATTTATTTTTCTTCTGGCAAAGTCAAAAGCGGTTGAGAGCCCGATGAACTAATGCTCTGGATAGCTCTGGTCCAGAGCGTTTTGATCAGAAAATAAAACATGTCTGCCAGATGGAGATGATTTTGTTTTACTCCACAGCGCCCCCTAAAGATTATGGTCAAAGGTAATATTGACACGATCTTTAGGGGGCGCTGTGGAGTAAAACAAAAATAATTTCCGTCTGGCGGACACGTTTTATTTGGGGAAATCTCGCTCTTTCGAACGACCGTCATTTCGACAAAGGAGCGCCGGGAGGGTTAGCGACTCACCCACGGAGGTTAGGTTTAGGGTAAGTGTTAGAGTTGGTTGTCGAACAGATGACACGTAGTAACAGCGAAACGCTCCCGTATTTTTCCCTGCTCAGTATTTTACAGAGTGGGTGGGGTGCTGAGAGGTTTCCCTTCTACAGAGAACAGTCTTTCAACAACGCGAAACAGCCTTTGTTTAGGTGAGTAGCGAAGTAGTTTAGTTTATTTTCACTGAAGTCGAGACCTCGTAGGACAGTGGAACTCCTGGTCCTGTATCTGAGCCTGCTTCCTGGCAGAGCGTTAGGGAGACCTCGCTAACGCCCTGGACCAGAGCTAAGCTCTGGGTTGTGGTTGGTTCCTCGAACCGGTGACCTTCTCCTTCTCCTCACCTCCTCACGAGAAGCAGGCTGTCGTCCTGATTGCATCCCCCCAACCTCCCGTCAACGCGCGGCCAGGAGCAGGCTTAAAGCTTCAGCCACACACGCACACACACACACACACACACACACACGCACGAGAACACACACACACACACACACACACACACACACACACACACACACACACACACACACACACACACACACACACACACACACACACACACAGCTTGTTGCATGCAGCCTCCCCCCCGCCCCCTTCACCTTGTCGCCGAGGGTCTGTCATAGCATCACACGACCGTTGAGTAGCCTATATGCTGCGCTGTCCTGGTGGGCCGCGCGGGCGAAATAGCAGCAGTCAAATCACATTAACACGCGTGTACATCAAACTATTAGGAGCACGGGAGTCATCTCAAATTAAAAATCTAATTAGCCTTAGCGCCTGCCGGCTTCCCCTGATAACGCACGCACGCGCGCGCGCACTCATGCACACATGCACACATGCACACACAGTATACTGATGGACGGACAGACGGACGGATGGATTGGTGGTATGAATGGACAGAATGCTGGATGGATTTAGGGACAGCTCTGCGATCATCTCTGTCAGATGGAAGCAGTGTTAATTCGGATGACAATTCTTTTCATGTAGTTTTAGGCATAATCTTTTTAATACATTTTCATTTTGTTTTACTTAACATTTTAGTCATCTGAAATGTTTTAGTTTTAGTCTGCTACAATATTGTTTAGTCAACTAAATCTATTTAGTCGACTAAAACATGTATTTTGGCCCGGTGTTGATGGAGTCGTAATGCATGATCTTATGTTGGCTATTTTCGGCAAAAGGTTTTGGTGTAGAGGGGAAAAAGAGCAGACTAAGTACAGAGTGATAGGTGAAGTTTAACAAGCATTGACGGTTCAAGTGGTTAAATATTTGAAAACACAAATTGACATGAATCCAAAATACACTGATGATGATCATTGTCGTCAAACCATGAAACTATATGGAATCTCTGAAAAGGTTCCCTGCTTCATCTCTCTCTCAACTAAGGGGTCCTTGGCCTGAAAACGTTGAAGACCCCTGTTTTAGTTCTATTGGATATCTTCTCCACTAGTCCCTCCCCAATATTGTATTTGTTGAGGAGTGTCAATATATTTAGTCATAGCTTAGTCAATTTAGTTTCAATCTAGTTTCTATTTAGTTTAAATTTAGTTTCTATTTAGTTTAAATGTAGTTTCTATTTAGTTTCTATTTAGTTTTTGTCAGTGAAAAAGGGTATCGACCAACATTTTGTTGTCATAGTCAACGGAATTAACACTGTATGGAGACCATGTCCAAAACTGTTACTTTTCTGAAAACGTAACCATGCATCCAATGCATCGACACGATGGGAGCTTGTGGATCAGCTATTTTTGCTACTTTTGCACTGTAGATGAAGTAGGGCATCAATTTACGAAAAAAAGAGAGAAGTTTAGTTATTATGACTCTATGCGGTTTATGAGGATGATGTAATCCTGACGGGGCAGGAGGCTGGAAGACTGACAGCTGTCAATCATACAGCTGTGTCCAATTACAGCCAGCTCAGATACTAACTGTTCTGACATTTTCTGTATTTTCTGTCTGAAATGGTTGAATGTTAAATAATGAATAAGACTTCGGATCAGGTTAGATTTCCTTTTTTTTTTTTTGTCAGTTTCCAGGTTTTGGAGGTCTTCTACATACACATATATTGGT
>NC_137820.1:35455154-35457654 GCF_963921795.1 Nannobrachium achirus | reverse complement strand
GTGTGTGTGTGTGTGTGTGTGTCCATTTAGAGTGACATTTTGTCGTTTGATTGATTGATTTTATTAGAGGTTTGCATAGGAAAAGGTACAGTTTCATCACAGTACAGTTCACTGGTACAAGGTCAACCAAAAGGATAAACCCAAAAAATCCTATGGCTTTTTGAGAAATTGAGACACTTTTTTATGTTTTTACTCATTGAATGACAGACAATACTATGCAGAATATATCATCAGAAAAACAATCGTAAAACACAATGCGAAATAAATGGTATTTACAATAGAAAGGTCATGGGGAGGTACAGACTTAGTTTTAATTTAGGTATTTACAATAGAAAGGTCATGGGGAGGTACAGACTTAGTTTTAATTTAACAGTTTCAAGTAGCCGCCTCTATATCTTTTCAGTGCCGTTTTAAAGGAAGGTAGGTATCTGCACTCCTTTAAGGCCTTCAGTTCCACATTTTAGCGGCATAGCATTTTACTTTTTTTTTTCTTTTTTTTTTGCCAAATCTGGGTTGGACGTGACCTGTGGAGCTGCCTCTGGTGTAGCCCTAGAATGTCTCTGATTTTCAGTCCATTGACACTTCGTGTAATCTCTCAAATGCAGAGCCATAGAACGGTACCATAGCGCGGCGGTTAGCAGCGAATCTGCGCGGCACTAAAGTGCTGCGCGTTACTTTTGTACTCACCCAATAATTTATTCCTCAGCTTGGGAGAAAGATATTGTCCTGTAGTGTCATATCCCTTTGACAGTTTTGGCTGAAAACATGTACTTTGTAAAATATCTCGACTTTCCGACCGGGCGAGGGGCCCGGAATGACTGCTGGACTGAATATATCAAAACTTCCTTTGGGAAGCACAAACGTACAGGGCACACAATCACGCAGGTGGTGTGATTAATTACCCCACGTCAATCACAAGCACCTGTCAATTGTGGGCCCTGTACGTTTGTGCTTCCCAAAGGGAGTTATGATATATTCAGTCCAGCAGTCATTCCGGGCCCCTCACCCGGTCGGAAAGTCGTCTGTGTTCGGCTCGTGGATAAGTGGAGATTACATGTTTTCAGCCAGAACTGTCAAAGGGATATGACACTACAGGACCATATCTTTCTCCCAGGCTGAGGAATAAATTATTGGGTGAGTACACAAGTAACGTGCAGCACTTTAGTGCCGCGCAGATTAGATGCTAACCGCCACGCTATGGGACCGTTCTATGGCTGTGATACATGAAACATAGGCTAGCCTACAGGTAATGATCACAGACATTCTAGGGCTACCTCTGGTGTTGTAATTGTGAATATCAAATTATGTTGCATTTTATTTGAAGACCCCTTTCAGAATCCCTAAGGTACAATTCTAAAAACACATTAAAAACAGGCAACATATCAAAACATATAATAATCAAAATAGTTAAAATAGGAGGACCATGGATATGTAAACAGACATAATATTCTATTATATATTACCTACTGTATATGAGCAGTGCACAGAACACAGGCATGTCCAGAGCTGCCTTAAGACCAGGCCTGGAATTATTTTAATTTTAGAGGCAAGGCCACTTGGCCTTGGTTGTCCGTTTTTTGAGGGCACAAAGGCCAAATGCCAGGGCAGGGAGGCCATCAAATAAAACACGATTTTAGTCCATTGAAATAATTAATTGATTAAAGGTTCAATTTAATATGTAAAATATCTGCTGTGAAATAAATACAGTACATAGGTATTTACAATCTGGATGCTCAGATTTTCTCAGAAAATCAAAGATACCGGATTGGTTTTAAAAATGGGGATACTGGTGTCTACATGACAAGAAAGACACTGGTGTCTACATATTGACAAGACAGAGACAGAGGAGAAAGTAGTACTGTCAACTGGTCCTCAGGTCATGCCATTGGTTTGAGGGGCACAAGGCCAAACTGAGGGGCAACGGGTCGGCGGCCATGGCCTTCATGGCCTCCATGAAATTCCTGCCATGCTTAAGACCCATCTAAGCTACTTGGAAGCATTCCATAAGTCATGTTGTCGATTTCAGTCAACTATCTGTGATGTGACCACTTTTGACATTTTTTGTACATGTTTATTTGGAATTTGGTAAAGTAAATTGTTTAACCATGTTCTTCTGCAGAGCATAGTAGCCTAGTGCACAGGCGTGTGTCATCTTGCTAATTGCTTTGAAGTGTGTCTATGTGATTTTGTTGCTTAACCTGGTTTCTTTTTACTGTGAAATGTTTGCAATATGTTTGCAATTCTGTCGAGAACACAGACACTGAATGTTGTATTGTTTTATTGTTTTACAGTTTTCACAGCTGTCATTAATGAGGAAGGAACATTATATATTTTTTCATTTTTATAAAGTTGCTGTGAACTCTGCCATCCAATTGACTTAGAAGTGTTTTTAAATGTAGCTTTTAAAACCATATCTTAATAGGCTCTCACTGTGGACAGCCCTTTACACCATGAAAACTTGACATTTGACCTCACTGATCCCTAACACTGAACACCTCAC
>NC_137820.1:35430154-35447654 GCF_963921795.1 Nannobrachium achirus | reverse complement strand
GGGGAAAGAAACATGTACTGTTATGTTTACTGATGACAAATCTCCTTTTGCACAAAGTAGTGCATTGCAAGATAGAGGGCGCCAGATCCCTTTTAGTCACACCTTACCATACTTCCTGTTCACCCACAGAGCATTGATTCTAGTTCTCCATTAGATTAAAGTGCTTTCTTTTCACTTTTTTCAACTTTTATTGCTTGTCAAAATACATTTTATTTGTCTGCCTCATCTTTTTACCATCCCAAGTAATAAAAGTTGAATTAAGTGAAAAGAAATCTAATGGAGAAAACAACTAGAATCAATGCTCTGTGGATGAACAGGAAGTAGTGGTAGGGTGTGACTAAAAGGGATCTGGCGCCCTCTATCTTGCAATGCACTACTTTGTGCAAAAGGAGAATTGGAGTTGCCAACCCAATGGTACCAGGGATGTGTTTTAAAGTTGTTTGACTGTATTGAAGTTATTGACATGAAAACCGTTTGAAATCCATTTCTTATTTGTGATTTTATATTCTTGAAATAGCATCATATACCACTATTTATTTACATTTTAATTACAGTTTTATAAGCAAAATGTTGTTGCCGGGTAAAGGGGGTACTTGGATTCAGAAATCAGGGAAAGGGGGTACTCAAGCCAAAAAAGATTGAGAATCACTGAGTGCACAGCGTGTGTGTTAATAGTATGCCGGGCGGCAATTAGCGGCTTTTGGCGAGCCTGGTTGACCCCTCGGCTTCCTGTTTGTTGTAGTTAAAAAAAAATCTTTTTAGCCACGGCAGGCCGTGCACTCACAGGCGCCCCGGCCTCATCAACATCCAATTCGGCACAAAAAATACATTCATTTCATGTTTTATTGTACACTTTACGACGAATTATAGGGCTCCTTTGTTTGATTCAATGCAAAGGAAAAAGCCTGAGCTATTCTGGGATGGCTTTTTAACAATAAAGTGTTTAAGACGGAAAATGTTGATTCTATAGCCTGCTATATAATGTAAGCTTTGCAACTACGCTAGGTTCATTCCTTGTACTGTATGTAAATCGGGTGTTTTTGTTATTTGTTTGAACATTGTGAATGATCATGTCCGGTCTATGGGGGGTAACAGGATAGGCGGGCACTAGGAACATCTGGGCACCTCGATGTAAAATTGGCTATTTTGTCCAAGATGTAAATAAATGAATGCCGACATTGGTGAATATTAACCTGGTGAATGCTACCATGCCATAACCGAAACCCTAACCCTTACCCTAACCTCAGTAAATCTATGCCTAAACCTAAACCTAACCCTAACCCTTAGTCCGACTAATGTGACGTTGAAATATCGAGATTTTACCTTTAAAAGCACCGCTCATCACCGCTATCGGATGAATAAAACCTTGACGATCCCCATCGCCGGTCTGTTTATATTAAATGAACAGGAAAAGTGCCCTGTAAGTCCATATGGGCCGGGCTTCCATGACACTTTGATGAAGAAAAATCAATCGATCAATCATTTAATACATCACATATTCATGAGTATACGTTGTAACCTCAGTAGAGAGAGAGAGAGAGAGAGAGAGAGAGTGTGTGTGTGTGTGTGTGTGTGTGTGTGTGTGTGTGTGTGTGTGTGTGTGTGTGTGTGTGTGTGTGTGTGTGTGTGTGTGTGTGGCTGCAGCCACTTGTCTCGTTAGTGCTAATTGAAAAGGAACGAGTCCTGGGCTGTAATTAAGCTGCTGTTGATGATGTAGCCATCTGTTCACACACACGCACACGCGCGCGCACACACACACACACACACACACACACACACACACACACACACACACACACACACACACACACACACACACACACACAATCACATCAGCACAGTGAAAAAGCACAGACAGACTTGTTGGATCACCCAAAGCTTCAACAGTGTGTACATCACAGCTTGTACATCATAACTGCTGAAAATTAGTCAACGAAAACAGATTGACTGCGTGTGTGTGCGTGTGGTGTCCTTATTTAGTGTATAGTTTATTTCATGACGCATAAATCACCATGCTACGTATTATATCCTCACTGTCAGGCAGAAACCTCGTATCTCAAATGTGTACGTTACAAGCACAACAACGCCTCACGCTTGAATATTTATATATATATTTTTAATCATTTTTAAAATGATGACTTTCCGTAACGTCGGTGACGCACAGGCGGCCCAACGCAATGGAACAGGAAGCAGGCAAAAGCCACAAAATGAATGTGATGGCAGTAAATGTTGGGGAGAAAGGGTGGAGGAGGATGCCATAGTCACCTGAAATGTTCTAGTTTTAGTTGACTAAATCATAAGATTTTAGTCGACTAAATCTATTGTTTATTTATTTTGTCGACAAAAATGTGTTTTGGCCTTCATGGCGTCGTAATGACTGACTTTACACTTGGTTTCATGCTGAATATAGCCGCGGCACGCTGTGAGCTTGTAGATCGGCTATTTTCAGAGTGCAACACCGGAGCCCAACCTAAACATAAAATGACTTGGACTGGATCTCTTCTCCTCTAGTCCCTCCCTAACATTTTAGTCTAGTTTTTTTTATTTTGTTGACAACATTGTCAATACATTTAGTCTTAGTTTTAGTCATCATAGCTTAGTTTTTTATTTAGTTTTTGTTTAATTTTCGTCAGCGAAAAAAGGTAACCCACGAACATTGTCCGTCATAGTTTAAGTGACCTGTCCCCTGTCTTCCAGGGAGGTCAGAGGTCAGGGTGTCATGGTGACAGGTGACCTATCCATCTCTCTGTCTCTAATATTGACCGTCCTCCTGTCCACCGTACACTCGGTTTGACCATGAAATCACTTTGCTAACGAGTGGCTGTGCTAACGAGCGGCTGTGCTAACGAGTGACTGACACCGTTACCGCTGTGTCAGAGTCGAGCGGCTTCGATTTTGCCATCGTCACGTTCACTCAGCACAGACCTGCCGGCATGTTGACCGGGGTCCCACAGGGAGCAATCCTTGGCTTGGACCATCCCCCCCTCCCCCCAGGGTTTCCCAAAGTGGGTGCCATGAAGCCAGTCCAGGAGTGCCTCAGAATAATCTGATAATATTTGGATTTCATCAATATCACAACATCAATATCACTTCACTATGCTTAGTAGAACAGACCTTTTGCACTGTACTTGATGAGTTCTTTCTCCATCTACAGCCAACTCTCTTCACCAAAAATAGCGGATCTACAAAGTGGCACGTTGTGAGCTTGTAGATCGGCTATTTTTGGTGAACCTTTCCCCCAGAATAGGGATGCTGGGTTTCAAGTGGTTAAACGTCAAGTATAAAGTTATTTTCAGTCAGTTCTGATGGGAACAGATATTTCTCTGTGACATACTGCACTGCATCTGAGGTGGAAAGATGTGCATATTTACATAACGTAATATGATATAAGATTTACAGTGTAAAATCTAGAGTGTAATTCAGGGGTGCCGTGGATGAAAAAAGTTATTTACAGGGGTGCTCTGAGTCAAAAATGATTGAAAACCGCTGCTCTAGTCTACACCAAATCTCTTCGCCACGACTGTTGGCCACTGATCTTCCAGCTCACTGCGAGGCGTTGTGAGCTTTTAGATCGGCTATTTTCAGCAAAGAGATTTGGTATAGAGGGGGACCAAGTAACTAATAAGGCTCAAGTATTGGGGTTAAAGTGGTTAATGGTTAATGACAGCCACTGATGATAGTGCTGTCAAACTCCATGAAGCTATCTATGAATTCTATGACAAATCCTTTTTTTAGCTGAAACACAATTTTACACAAGTGGGGGTCCCTGACCCTGCTTCATCTGTCAGTGTCTTTGGCCTGAAAAACCTTGAAAGTATTTACATTTTCCTTTCAAATCTGTCCGACTTTGAAAAAACAAGTTGTATACCTCTGCTCCATAGAAATAATTACTATCACAATATTGAGCTATTTAACATCACATCTCAGAGTGACAGGCGGTCAATGGAGGAGACATGCGGGATCGACACCGGTACAGATTTCTATCGGCAAATCTGACATACTTATGTCCATGAAATTCCAATTTCCATTCGCGTCACATCGAGGTCGGTAAAAAAAGGGGGGGGGTGCCGTTAACAGCAGAATAATGGTCATCGGGCTGCAGGATAAATCAGGACTTCATTCTCATTTTCCAAAGATGAACGTGGGCATTCGGTGCCGCTGGTCCCCAGACCCTGTTCCTACCTTACCGTGTACGATACGATATGTTCTCCTCGGGCTGTTGGAACCTTCCATCATACTGACTTATTTCCCCCGAGACCAGGAGACCATCTCCCCTTGCACACGCACCCACCAGCGCACACACACACACACACACACACACACACACACACACACACATCTCACCGCACGCCATGTGGTCCAATCAATACTGGTATGAATGGTCACATCACAGCTGTGTTGGCGCACGCCCCCCACCACACCCCCCCATCAATTCTACATGAAATAGAGCGTGGAGAGAGAGAGAGAGAGAGAGAGAGAGAGAGAGAGAGAGAGAGAGAGAGAGGGAGGCCGAAGGGGGGCGTTTGATTTTAAATGCGCTGTAATGAGGCGTGCTCCTGGGAGGGCGGAGTATAGTCACACTGTGAAACGCAAATAGCAGAAATGATTGGGAGACACTATCGATGTCTGTCTGTCTGTCTGTCTGTCTGTCTGTCTGCAGTCCGCCTGCCTGTCTGTCTGTCTGTTACTGTCTTGCTACCACCAACCCGTGTTACCGGCACTTTTTGTTGTTTTGCGCAGGATACAGTGAGGACACTGTAACCTGGCGTTGTTGTTCTGCACAATTCAGGATAGCTGTATACTGTATACTGTACTGATGTTCTGTATTCATGGTTTATTGTTATATCTTACCTTTGAATTACTGTGTTTCCTTACTCGGTGCCTGTAACTTTGTAACTCTAACTGTTGTGTAAAAACTAAGTCATGATGCCTAAAAATATGACTAAATATATCGTCGTTGTCGAGTGGAAACCTTGTATGTCCAAAACCGTTCGTTTTGCATTTATCATTTTAAAAAACGATTTAAAATAGTGAAAATAGCCGATCTACAGTGCTTGTAGATCTGCTATTTTCACTAGTCTTGTGCGACAGTCTTGTATGATGAAGCAGGGCTTTACTTAACGAAAAAAGTCACATTTGAAACTTGGAGATACAAGGTTTCTGCCCGACAGTGACGATTATAGACAATGTTGTGAAAAAGACTAACATGTTAGGGAGGGGCTAGTGGAGAAGAGATCCAGTAGAACTAAGTTATTTTACGTTACACTTACGCACAGGGGTCAGCTCCAAAAATAGCTGATCTACAAGCTCACAACTTGTGAGCTTGTAATTTTTTGCCAGAATCAGGCATCATGACGACATCGAGACCCTCCAATTATGTTTTATGTCGACCAATTCAACCACAGATTTAGTCGACTATAACCTTATGACATTTAGTCAACTAAAACAGGACTAAAAGTATAACGTTTCAGGTGACTAAAATATGACTGAATGGAATTGTATTCCAAAGACCATGACCAAAACTCAAAGCAAAAATATGCAGTCAAAATGAACACTGCAGTTCACAAATTCACGTTTTCCCACATTAAATGTGTGCTTTGCATTGGATCTCATGTGTGTGCTTTTGGTATCTATAGGTCAAAGCGGCTTTGCTTGGATCAGTAATTATTTGAAGGATGCCTAACAGACCGTGTTCTAACAAAGCAGCTGATTTACCACAACAACTCCCAAATCCCTCAACACAACACTTTCATTAAATATGCATGTTCACCTAGAGACCTTAATTCATTCATTGAGGAGAGGAGAGGAGAGGAGAGGAGAGGAGAGGAGAGGAGAGGATGCCTCGTTGTCTGGTCCAGACAACTAGAAACAGTGTGGCAATTTTTCATTAACAAAAATCTCAGTTAAACGTTTCCCTGTTGTCTGTCTGTCTGTGTGTCTGTCTGTGTGACTGCTGTGCTCCAATCCCAGCGGCTCATGAATCAGCCAATCAGAGAGTGTTGCTTAAAATGATAAATCAACCAATTGTGGAGTGTTATTTTAAAGGCTTCCCGACGCGTCTCCTATTCATCATGATTATCAGACAGAAGCAAACGAGCTGCGAGACAAAATGAGCTTTTAATTGGACTTTGAGGAGAGGACGAGTCAAAGTGTGTGTGTGTGTGTGTGTGTGTGTGTGTGTGTGTGTGTGTGTGTGTGTGTGTGTGTGTGTGTGTGTGTGTGTGTGTTTGTGTGCGTGCGTGCGTCCGTGCGTGCGTGTTTTTTTTACTTCGTTTTTTTTCCCTTTTTTTTCTTTTTTTTTTAATTTATTTTTTTGTCTCCAATACTTGGATGGAATAACATCAGATTGCCATAAGAAAAGCACTCCTTACGGAATTGCCTTTAAGTGACGATTTACCTGTTTATTGACTGGGGTTTTATCTTCTCGTGGTCAGCCTACTACTCTGGTTAAGAGCGTAAATAAGAAATAAAGTGTCTTGTGAAATGTGTGTAGTAGTAGAGAGAGAGAGAGAGAGAGAGAGAGAGAGAGTGGGGGGGGAGTATACTGACATGTTTAGGGTTCTCGCTTTACCCTCGAAAACAGTCAAATGAACAATTATGTTCCGTAAATGATTGAAAGTGTGCGTGCGTGCGTGCGTGCGTGCGTGTGTGTCTCCATGCAGGCCAGACGGTGATGTCACGCTGCAGTAATCACACACACACACACACACACACACACACACACACACACACACACACACACACACACACACTAAAAGACTAAATACCTTAATGACACACACACACACACACACACACACACACACATACAGAGCCAGAGTCATGTTCAATGAACATTTAGGTTTTCCGCATAATTAGCATTTCAATACAAAATTTAAAAACAGCATTTCTCGCCATGTAGTGTAGTTGACATGCGTACATGCGTGTGTGCGTGCGTGACTGCGAGCATGCATGTGTGTACCAGTTGTGTTGACATGCTTTGAGACTCTCACACAGTATGTTAAGTAAATATTTCATCTTCATGTTCCTACTCTCCCCCCGGTGCAGTGTCGTACACATCATATTTTATTCATAAATACCAAACTCCAAATTAGTTTTCATCCACCGGTGAAATATGGATGCCATTTAATATGTTTTGTTCTTGAAATATGAATGTTGTTAAATATGTTTAGTTCTGCCCAAAGCACAGCGGCGGCTCCTGGCTAATTAATAATTAACGAGGCTCATTGCATATTAATGAGGCTCATTGCATTATTCAGCCGCAGATACCTTGATGGCCTCAACTCAACTCTACGTTCACAGCACAGGTAGAAGCAAAGTCCATCACTGCACACTTCAACAAAGTTGGAAAACGATAGACAGAAACTAGAAAAGTGTGCTCCTCTGAGGTCAGAGCACAGGTCTCCGCCAGGCCGGGTTGCCTACCCCGGACCTGGCGGAGTTTGGTCGTAGGAATAGGAATGAGATCTTTTGGACAATATAATGACGAGTCTATACAGCATCATCATCTAACATATAATTTAGCGAATGTCTGTCTGAGTGTCTGAGTGTCTGAGTGTCTGTCTGTCTGTCTGTCACAGCGTTTCTCCTCAGTGGCTGGAGCAATTGATCTGAAATCGCATCACCATTAGCATATGAACACACCTGACACAACTGTGAAGCCCTTTTTTCACTTTCACAAATCGTTTAATTGATATTAATTTATTAGTGAATACATTTTTCCCATTGACTTATAATGGGAATCGCAAAAACTCACATTCAATATTTTTTTTCTCGCAAACCATAGGGGCTACAGTTACAAAACTCTGAGAGGAGATTTATAATGATATCAAGGATTACATAAAAAATAACTTTGTCAGTTGGCCTCATGGTGGCGCTATAACAGTCCACTTTACGTTTCGGCCTGTAACTCTTGAACCGTAGGTCGGAAAATTAAAATTATTTTTTCCCTGGATTCCGTGGGTCGAGACGCATCTCCCGATATAGGCCACGCCCATTTGCGCCAGGCTAGATTTTCCGCCATCTTGAATTTTCTCCAAAACACACTTTTTGCTCCTTTTCCTACATATTTTCTTCAAATGTCGCAAAAAGCGGTATACATGATCTATGAACCCATGCAATGAATATACTCAAGGGATATGTCGATAGTCTGTACCGTTCGTTCGTAACGGGCTTCCAAAGTTATTAGCAGGATGGGACCGCAAACAATAGCCGTAAAGCACAAACAAATTGTCGAGTCAACACTGAATTTTAACCAAGGGTCGCGGGTGGCATACTCAACGAATCCCCAAAAGCATTTCCACTCTGCCTCATGGTGGCGCTATAACGGCCTACTTGCCTTGTAACTCTTGAACCGTAGGTCGAAAAATTAAAATTCTTTTTTCCCTGGATTCCTTGGGTCAATACGCATCTCCCCATTTAGGCCCCGCCCATTTGCGTCAGGATAGATTTTCCGCCATTTTGAATTTTCTCCAAAACACACTTTTTGCTCCTTTTCCTACATATTTTCTTCAAATGTCACGAAAATGGGTACACATGATCTCTGAACCCATGCAATGAACATAGTCAAGGGATATTTTGATAGTCCATACCGTTCGTTCGTAACGGGCTTCCAAAGTTAGCGGGAGGGGCCCGTTTTGCAAACAATAGCCATAAATCACAAACAAAACGTCGAGTCAACACTGAATTTCTGCCACAGGTTGCGGGTGGCTTACTCAACGAATCCCCAGAAGCATTTCCAATTCCACCCGTAGAGGGCGTCACAAACGCGCAAAACGTAACCGTTTCGTTCCAAAACGCGTTTTTCAGGCAGACCGACCCTCTCAAAAAGAAACACAGACTACTCTGCGGATGGTCTCACGGTCCAAACCGCTGCACACACACACACACACACACACACACACACACACACACACACACACACACATAGCCATTAAACGAAACGGGTATTTCTTACATTGATGCTCCTACATATTATCATGCAAGAACCAGTTAAAGTTACTTTCCATCCCTCATATACCGTGTGCACAGTGCACATCCCATAACCCACACACTGCACATCATTTCGGAGCTCATATCTTTGAACGGGTAAGGACTAGTCATCATAAACCATCATACATCATCATCATAAACCATCATCATCATACTGTACTTAGCGTGCTACTAGAACACACATAGTGTAATTTATTATTATTATTATATAATTCTTTTACAGTCTATGGCTGGAACACTGTCTGCTTCGTGTTGAGCCATGAACACGGTTGGACCAGGTCGACTTCAGGCATTCAGCACAGCAGAATGTGTAGCACTTTGACGGGCTAATAAGTGCACTACGGATTGAAGTGCGCAATTCACCCTTCGCTAAGCCCCGTCCCCAAAAGTGACTGCCCAATGCTAGCTTAGCAACCGTTGCTAAGCCGGCTGGCACTCTTCCGTCACCTGTCATCACAGCCGTCAATGTTAAATCACCCAAGCACAGTATCGCACACACACACGCACAATGATTTGCATTTTTTCAAACGTTAATAGCAAGAATAGGAATACCACGATGATGCCATGCCACTATGGCGACTATAGATCAGCAACAGATTCCAAGAGGTCCTCAGCCTGAAGAATGTTGTACCCAGGCACGTGCACACGTAGACATTAAAGGGGGCTTGAGCCCCTGCCCTTTTATCTGTCTGTAAAAAGTGCCCTTTCATGTAGTTTTTACTATGGTGATAGAAATGCAAATGCCCTCTCTCCATGCCATACCTGAAGGCAGCATTCAAGAGAATTCCCCCTGTCCAAACTCTCCTGAACTTGAATGCCGCATCTCATGTTGAAATCATTGCCCTCTCTGTGTAGAAATCCATGCCGTTAAGCCACATCTCCAGTATTGACTTGATAATGCTTAGTTCAATGTGATATCACACTTTGAAACTATAGCCGACCTCCAAGCTCACAACGCGTCGCACTCTGCTATTTTCAATATTTCCACCAAAAGGCCCTTTTAGAAATGTCAGGCCCTGCCTCTCTAACATTCTCTGCACGTCCCTGGTTGTACTGTACCTGTTATGTTGAGCTCACTTCCTCCAGTGAGGACACATGGACACATCGTCACGGCTGTTTACAAACAGGGACAGAGTAGACTGTACCTCCTGAGGATGCTCAAGTCCTTTAATGTGTGCAGCAGGCTGCTGTACATGTTTTACCAGTCTGTGTTGGCTAGCATTCTGCTTCAAGGCCTGGGAGCTGAACAAGCTAAAAAAAAAACATTAAGAAGGCCGGCTCAGTAGTTGGCCTCCGAATGGAGGGGCTGCAGTCAGTTGCAGAGAGGAGGATAATGGACAAACTAAACTCCATCATGGTTAACCCCTCCTATCCACTCTACGGTGATCTGTAGGACAGGAAGAGGCTTACTTTCCTCCCGAAAATGCTCATGGAGCGGTACAGACTCTCTTTCCTGCAAACTGCCAGAACTTTTCTCCCTTGTGCATAGTCATGTGCTGACTATGGTCGTTGTGATTGTGTCCATTTATGTTTGTTGTGTCCTTGTTTGACCAGGGGTTTATTTGTTTTTGTTGTCACCCAATGCTGCTGTAACGCCTCAATTTCCCCTCTGGGATTAATAAAGTATATCTCATCTTATCTCACGTGACGTCACCTGCATACAGACTCGTTATCATTTACCTCTGTGCCGTTGATTTTAATGTTCAACATCTGCCTCTCTCTCTCCTCATATCTCTCTCTCTCTCTCTCTCTCTCTCTCTCTCTCTCTCTCTCAGGGCCACAGCCACATATCGAGGACAGATCATCTTCAAGGACGCTTTGGCCCAGCAGCTGTGTGAGCAAGGAGGTGAGACGCACGCACACACACACACACACACACACACACACACACACACACACACACACACACACACACACACACACACACACACACACACACGCACATTCTCGACTAACTTCTCATTATCGTCCATCACACTCATGGTGAGAACACGGCTGACAAGCTGACAATTCCTCACAGTATAATGTCTGTCTGTCTGTCTGTCTGTCTGTCTGTCTGTCTGTCTGTCTGTCTCTCACCCTCCTCCTCCCTCCCTCTCTCCATGTCTGTCTGTCTGTGTGTCTGTCTGTCTGTCTGTCTGTCTGTGTGTGTGTGTGTCTGTCTGTCTGTCTGTCTGTCTGTCTGTCTGTCTCTCTCTGGAGAAGAGATCCAGCAGAACTAAGTCAAGTAATTGTATGCTGGTTGCGTGTGGGTGACGGGTGTCACACTCTGAAAATGGACGATTTACAAGCCGACAACTCGTTTGCGACGCGCAGTGTGCTTGTAGATGGTCTGTTTTCGTCACGCGGCCAAGTGGCGCAAACCAGTGCCACAATCCATTTTAGTCGATTATAACAATTTGATTTTCAATTCAAAGGAGCTTTATTGGCATGAAAAAACATACATTTACATTGCCAAAGCAAGTGTCAAAATATAAACTGTTGAAAAAGCAGAACATATATACAGTTGGAGGGAGTACAGCATTATTGTGTAAACAGAGCTATGTCACATATTTGGCGTTATGTAGGCCTACATGTTATATATACGGGAGCGCTTCGCTGTTTCTACATGTCATCTTTTCGACACCCAACTCTAACTCTAACCCTTACCTATAACCCTAACCTCCGTGGGGTGAGTCGCTAACCCTCCGGTCGAAATGATGGTCGTTCGAAAGATCGAGATTTCCCCTATATATACAGGGTAATGAGGGTATGGAGCTTTTTGGAACAAGTCATTTGCAGTCGCTTTGTGACAAAAAAACTGAAAGCAGCTCTCTTTATACAGTACATGTGTGTGCAGTAGGTCTACAGGTCACTCAACTGTAAAACAACTGTAGATTGAGTCGACTAAAACCTTTTGATATTTAACTAAAATTCGACTAAAAGTTTGCTGTGAAAATTAACACTGGTTGACACTCAGCATGCAGATGTTTAACCATTTAAACCCATTACGAAAGAGTAAGCCTATACAAATAGCCGACCAACATGTGAACATAGCAGATCTACAAACTCACAACATCTTTTAAAGTGGTTAAATGTGCTTTATGAACTTCAAATGAAATAAAATAGAATGAAAGGCCAAAGGTGAAGAAGGAATCATGTGTGAGTTCAAGGCTTTAGCTCCTGTAATGACGTCAGATTGAGATCCACAGATAGATGGCTTAACACTCTGGCTGTGAGAAGCCGCAGAAATTACAGTTAATCTAAAGAAGGGTTACGATCCGCAGAGGACGAGGAGCGAGAGAGAGAGAGAGAGAGAGTGAGAGAGAGAGAGAGAGAGAGAGAGAGAGAGAGAGAGAGAGCGAGAGAGAGAGAGAGAGAGAGAGAGAGAGAGAGAGAGAGAGAGAGAGAGAGAGAGAGAGGGAGCTCTGCCTTGATGGAAATTATCCAGGAGACTTTATGAACAAAATGGGTCAGATTAGCCAACAGAGAGACGACGGTAAGGAGCTAACGCTAATGCTATCGGCTGCATGAGATGAAACTGGAGTAGAACAGAGGAAGTCTAAAATCAAATCAGTGTTAATTTTGACAAAAAAAAGTTTGATTTAGTTTCATTCAAAGTCCTTTGAATAGAATTCCATTTAGTTTTGGCGTTTTATGGACTTTTATAGGACTGAATAAAACAGTTTTATCTATAATATGCTCTAAAAAACTTCTTTACAATGAGGTGACAAAGCATGTTGCAGCAAATACACCTATACGCACTACGCAGCAAACATGCTGAATAAACATCCAAGCGTTACGCAGCAAAAATGCTGAAAACACCTGGAAGATTTTGAAGATTCATACAGCTGTAAAGGCAGACAGTCAGGCAGGCAGGCAGGCAGGCAGGCAGGCAGGCAGGCAGGCAGGCAGGCAGGCAGGCAGGCAGACAGACAGACAGGCAGACAGACAGACAGACAGACAGACAGACAGACAGACAGACAGACAGGAGGCCAGCAGCAGTATGTCTGGCAGCCTGTCTCATCTGCAGCAGGGTGTAAATCATAACTTTATGAGTCTCACTGCAGACACATTATTAACCACAATGATAACTCACACAAGACAAACACACACACGCGCACACAGCGCGCGCCCACACACAAACTTTTCTGGTTTGAATCTTTAACTTTTTCTCCATCGCTGTCTCCTCCTGTTAATGTTTTTGGTGGATAATTTTAAGCAACATCACCTGAATTGTAAAGCCTAGAGAGTCTATTAGCAGACATGTTGTGAGGTAGAGGTAAAGGTGCAGCTCCACTTGCTCTGCTTTTTTCCCTCCTACACCAAAAATAGTGCGTTGTGAGCTTGTAGATTGGCTATCGTTATATTTGGCTATTTTCAAACATTCTGTATTGTTACTTTTGGTACTCTAAGTACATTTTGATGACAATACTTTACTTGGTGTGGCTTCAGCCTAACAGAGTAATTATATAATGCACTCTTATTACTTTTACTTAAGTAAAACATTTGAGTATTTTGTTTTTCCCACCACTGTGGACAGCCTAGTGCTGTGAGGTTGCAGTATGTGTGATCAGTGTGGAGGTTGGAGTCATTTCCTCCATTGATTTAGGAGCCCATCAACACACCTATAGTTATGTTCAGCGGATGTTGTATTGTATAGCCTAAACCAGAGGTTTCCAAGTATTTGGCCACGGACCCCCTTCTGAAAATACTTTATGCCAGGGACCCCCTGAAGAGACGATTTGTTTTCGATATTACAGTAACAAAATAAGTCTCTAGAACCATTTTAAGCTTATAGATCTGCTATTTTGAAAAGATTGTTAAACATTAGAAAACTTGAAAGGGGACCTCCTGCATAATGAGTAGCCTACTTTTGATGCCAATACTTTTGTACTTTTACTCAAGTTCATTTTGAATTCTGAACATTTACTTGAATTGAGTATTTCATTGTTTGCAGTATTGATACTTTTACTTTTCCACCACTGGTGTCTCCACCCAGCCGACCCAGTTGTGTTACATGATGGATTCCAGGAAAACAAAAGACATCAGAGAATAACTTTTAGTGACACATCTCTATTTTGTTTGTAAGTTACACCAGCCAGACTTTAAAACATAAATAGAAAGGTTGAGTGCTCTTTTCTGACCAGCCTCCATTATCCACCCACATGTAATTATTATAATGACGCCTATTGAGGTTCAACAACAAGCTAAGAGGAGAGGAGAGGAGAGGAGAGGAGAGGAGAGGAGAGGAGAGGAGAGGAGAGGAGAGGAGAGGAGAGGAGAGGAGAGGAGAGGATCTCTTGGTCATTGAGTAACTAGATGCAAGCACTTCAAACATGACTCAGAGAGAGAGAGAGAGAGAGAGAGAGATGGATTAGAGCTTGAAGAAGGAGAGGAGAGAAAGAGCATCTTCTGATCATAACCACTTCTTTTTATTACTGTGTGTGTGTGTGTGTGTGTGTGTGTGTGTGTGTGTGTGTGTGTGTGTGTGTGTGTGTGTGTGTGTGTGCGCGTGTGTGCGTGCGTGCGTGCGTGCGTGCGTGCGTGCGTGCGTGAGTGTATAGCAGGCATTAGCAGAGATGAGTGTCTCACAGAGCAAGCCTTAATGGAAGTGTTTAAGGAAGTGAGAGCAGATTAATCCCAGTCAAAAGAGTGTTACTGTCTGTCTAACACACACACACACACACACACACACACACACACACACACACACACACACACACACACACACACACACACACACACACACACACACACACACACACACACACACACACAGAGTGAGGGTGGCTTGCAGGGATTATGTTGGTGGTCACAGAGCATTAGCAAGTACACTTGTGTCAGTTTAAAGTCATTTCCAGTAGTTTTCTTATATCTCAGAATGTTCTAGGTTTCATAAGCACATGAACTCTGTTATAGGCCAACACACATTTGTGTGCTTGCAGATCTGCTATTTTCACTAGGCTTGTGTCAGTTTAATGACATGATGAAGCAGGGCTTTACTTTACAAAAAAACCTACAAATGTCAAACTTGGAGATACAAGGTTTTAGCCTGACAGTGACGATATACATACCGGTATGTTTTTTTTTCTTCTCCAAAACTATTATTGTTAATAATGCCAGTCTTATGTTTAAGTTATATTAGACTCTGGTAACGTATACATACTATGGCTATTCGGCCCTTATACCTACAGTATACGTCACACCACCGATCCAACCGATATGCCCATATATGGAGATCTCTATATCGGTCTCCACCTTATCCCTTTCATGCCCATATATGGAGATCCCTGATGTCCTCAATACATGCCCCCTTTTGCCCTCATAATACTGTATGGAGCTTTGCGCCTGATGCCATAACGACACACTGAGTTTAGACAACACACTTCATATTTGGGGCGTAGCTGCATTGGGCTTAGCTCCTTATATGGTTATGGCTCAGTCATAGTGACATAAGCATGATGGCGTTGCCTCCAGTTAGGACATTTTAATATAGGATTGTCATCTGCAATGTTTGTTTACAAAGCCTAAAAGCAAAACAGAGGGGCACAGTGGTGTAGTGGTTAGCGCTGTCGCATCACAGCTAAGGTCCTGGGTTCGATTTTCCGCCGGGGGACGCTGTGGGCTTGTTCCCTCCTCCACACCCTAGGTGGGGTTGGCAATAGGGCCTTTCTGTGTGGAGTTTGCATGTTCTCCCTGTGTCACCTAGGGTAGGTACCCTCACAAAAACATGTAGTAAATGGTCTCTATAATGCTTCCCCCTGGCCAGCCGGGGCGCCTGATGGTGGGGAAAGGAACTGGTTGGAATAACGTGTTCCTTCCACGCGCTACGTCCAAACCGGGGAAATCCCTGATGTCAGGTGAAAAGAAGCAACTTGGACTCCTCATGCATAGAAGGAAGCATGAGGTCAGTCCGTTGTCTCCCCAAGCGCGGCAGAGGAAGAGCAGAGCCCAGGATTACATAGGCAATTGGCACTGGGTGAAAATGGGTTACAAAATCGTGGGATAAAAATGATAAAAAAATAAAAAAATAAAAGCAAAACAGAAATGCAATTTAGATGTATTATGTTCCAATGTTCAATGCCAAACACACAGTCAAATGTCTAACAATTATTTGACATCCATGCCAGTTTCACTACTGAGTGTGTTTGTTGTGTTTGGCTGGCAACTCGAGGAGGTATTGTTCTGGGATTATAAATCTATTGTTCTAGTTGAAACCCACAGACAAAGAAAGTTTATACTGTTGGAATGGAGTGGAGTGGAGACACAGGAGGAAAGAAGAATGTTTATCGAAGGCTTCATGTATGATAATAATAATGGATTTTTACAGCGCTTTTCTAGGCAAGTTGCGAACTTAAAGCGCTTTATAATGGTCCATGATAGTGACAATCACTGTTCAAGATCACTTTAATATGATGCATGCTAATATGATGCATGTTGAGAGAGAGAGAGAGAGAGAGAGAGAGAGAGAGAGAGAGAGAGAGAGAGAGAGAGAGAGAGAGAGAACTATGTTCAGTATCATCATTGTGGAGGATTAGTGACCAGAAAAGGGGTCTTTTGAAGGTTTTACTGGGTCATCAAACCAGCAACACCCCTAAAGTCCTGCAGTCAGCAGCTAACTTTATGACACGCACACACACACACACACACTCACGTACACGTACACGTACACGTACACGTACACTCGTGTGTGCATGTGTACGTGTGTGCACTGCACACGCGTCCCAAAAATCCACTTCAGAGATGCAGCCGAATTTGTAATCCAATCGTTTGAAAGCAGCAGCCAGAAGCGGAAGACATTCAAACGGCATTACTTATAATAATAACAGACACATAATCCTCTCCTCCCAAGGATCGTATACTGCTATTGTTTAGGATGGATTTCAGATGGGGGGTGGGGGGGGGGGGGGGTCGTCCCAAATGTAATTGTAGATTTTTAGAAAGTCTGCTAAGGAGGTTCTGAGCTTTAAGTGGGCTGAGAGTCTCAAACTGCCGCTGTTGGACTTATCAGTGGACCCGCACATCTCTGCATGGACAATGTCTGGCCTGTTGGGTGGAGACCTCTGCACTTGTGTGTGACTCTCTTGTATGATGAAGTAGGGCAGGGGCCCTCTTTTTTTCAAAGAGGGCCACATCTCCTGACATAATGTACCTCTGGCCATAACAAAGTCACATATACATATCGTCGCTGTCGGGCAGAAACCTTGTATCTCCAAGTTTCAAATTTGTACATTTAAAGCATTGCTTCATCATACAAGGCCATTGCACAAAAATAGTGAAAACAGCTGATCGGCTGTTTTCACTAGTTTGAATCATTTTAAAAATGATAAATACAAAACTAACGGTTTACAAGGACAAGGACATACAAGGTTTCCACCCGACAACGACGATACGCATCACATTTAAACGAACTATCATCATCACATCAACATTTAATATTAATGGTCTTTTGTCAGGTGTGTGCTCTGAACAAAACACAAATAATAATACCCTTATTTCACATATGTAACCAGATGTGCAAGGTAAA
>NC_137820.1:35277654-35427654 GCF_963921795.1 Nannobrachium achirus | reverse complement strand
AATATTGGCTGAATATTATTATTGTCATAGAGATTACAATAACAGTATTGAAACATGGTTGCACCCTATAATAATTATCAGATTATTATTATCCGCAGCTGGTGCAGCAGCACAACTCCCGTCTAATCCGCAATTTAACATCGCCTAAACCACAGCACAGCAGCAGCGGCTGTTATTTCAGCTCCCAAAAACTGGCATCTGTTGTAGGTATTATAGATAATAAAAATAATTTTATTGTTGAATGTTAACATTATTACTAGCCTATATAAAAAATATGTGCCCCCTCACAATTGTCAACGGCCCCCATAGTCATTTCATCCTGCAGCCGGCCCTGGCACTCAATGTTATCAAATGTGCTCTGTCACGTTGTGTAACTTGTGTAATGACATTGCATTGTTTCTCTCAGACCACCGTGTCTCTCAACACCAGCTCTGCATCCATCCTGCAGTTTGCCCTGGGTGAGTCTATTTATGTCTCCATGTTCTGGCTGAGCCTATTCTGCCCTACAAAGGCAGAGTGCAGTAACTACGTTTTCGAATTTCACAAAAAAATGGGTTTAAAAGTGTTACAGCTTATCAGCCAAAAGAGATAAAGATATAAAAGTGATATTACACTGATTGTACATCTGTTCTTGAGGTAATTGTTCATCCCCCAATATCATGAAGGCTAATTTGACCGTTGGGCAACACAAATAAGTCGGTGTGTCCAAAAACGTAGTTACTGCACTCTGCCTTTGTAGTTAAAGGGGTATTTCGGTCAAAAACGACTTTCCTACCTTTCAAATGATGATTCGGGAAGCTTCTGGGTTGATCCAGGTGTTGTTTGACCCATAGCAGCATTTTGTTCCATTTTCGATTTTCTCCCCTGCACCCCACGGCTCCAAAACGGCACCTTTTGGGTCGTTCCGTAATCCGGTTATTATTCTCGCTCAAAATTCACTTTTCTCGCTCGGTATCAGTCCCTCATACTGTTGTTAGCATATCCGAGCTACACCAGCTCCTGGTCGCCGCCATGTTTGTTTAGTTTACTTCAAGCTCAACTCTCAACTCTCAGCCCAGGAGAGAAACACTGGGAAATCCCTAACCCGTTGGGAAACGCGCGTTCACGAGCTGCTGCTGCT
Organism: Nannobrachium achirus; assembly: GCF_963921795.1. NCBI lineage: Eukaryota > Metazoa > Chordata > Actinopteri > Myctophiformes > Myctophidae > Nannobrachium > Nannobrachium achirus. The sequence goes on along the minus strand of NC_137820.1, from coordinate 35,426,534 downwards.
GCTGCTGCTGCTCTCACAGCTCCACCTCCCTCCCCCACAGCCTGTTACCGGTTGAGGCAGACAAGAGGCTACACCATACATCGCTCTGCAGACTTTGTCGACATAGTTACATCTTTTGTCTTTGGCTAAGAGCATTTTTGTGTTTTATTGTTCGTCGCGCGTCGGGGAGTCACGCGATACAAAACGGGATTTCCCAGTGTTCTCTCCTGGGCTGCGAGTTGAGAGTTGAGCTTTTTGTAAACAAACATGGCGGCGACCAGGAGCTGGTGTAGCTCGGATATGCTAACAACAGTATGAGGGACTGATACCGAGCGAGAAAAGTGAATTTTGAGCGAGAATAATAACCGGATTACGGAACGACCCAAAAGGTGCCGTTTTGGAGCCGTGGGGTGCAGGGGAGAAAATCGAAAATGGAACAAAATGCTGCTATGGGTCAAACAACACCTGGATCAACCCAGAAGCTTCCCGAATCATCATTAGAAAGGTAGGAAAGTCGTTTTTGACCGAAATACCCCTTTAATGTCTTTATTCTCTGGTTGAATCTACTATGTCTTCATCAGTGGTGTAAATTAACTAAGTAGATTTACTTACTAAGTAGATTTTAGGTAAATTATTATATTAAAAGGCATAGGGGCCTATATCAATCAATTTTAGCCCGATTTTATACTTAGGCTATTTTCAAACATGTTTTACTTTTACTTTTGGTACTTTGATGCCAATACTTTCGTACTTTTACTCAAGTAAATTTTGAATTCCAGACTTTTACTTGTAAGGGTGCCCTCACACCAAATACCTAGACTGGAATCCACCAATGCATTTCAATGAGAATGGAGCATTTTTTGCAGAAATCCTCTACTGGCAAAAAAAGCTCCATTCTCATTGAAATGCATTGGCGGATTCCACTCTAGGTATTTTGGTGTGAGGGCACCCTAACAGAGTATTTCTATATTGCAGTAATTATACTTAAGTAAAACATTTGAGTAGTTTTTCCACCACTTGTCTTCATGTTCAACAACTCTTTAGTTTGGACTGAAGCCCAGGCCCAGGCCATGGCGTTCAGTGTAGTATATGTGAGGTCAGTGTGTAACTGAACGGGAGGGCTTGAATTTAAGGTTTGTTTAGTGACTGAGGGTATGTTATTTTAGTGACTGAACCTCTAGGTTTGTGTGTGTGTGTGTGTGTGTGTGTGTGTGTGTGTGTGTGTGTGTGTGTGTGTGTGTGTGTGTGTGTAAGTGTGTGTGTGTGTGTGTGTGTGTGTGTGTGTGTGTGTGTGTGTGTGTGTGCGTGTGCGTGTGCGTGTGTGCGTGCGTGCGTGCGTTTGTGTGTGTGTGTAGGCTCTGGGTCGTGTAGGTTCAGCTACTCGGACCCCGTCATCACAGTGTCCTACAGTCTGACCAACACCAACAACACTGATGAGTGGATCACACTAGAGAAGATCGGGTACGCACGCACACACGCGCACACACATACACACGCGCGCTTTTCACCCTTAGGTGTCTTACTGATTATTATTATTGTGGGCTCGCCTGAAAGGCGAGAACACTATGTTATCTTCATTATTTATTTACCGAGTTCCGCCGCAGACAGTACAAAGGCAGGGCCCTTAGCCAATGAGGTGCAATTGGCGGAAAAAAACATCTGGGAGTGGTGTTAGCAGGAGTATTGGTTGAGCTTCACATGACAGTTAGCACGCTGCAGAATATAGTCACGTTGGCAAACATAAGAAATGAAGGAAAAACAACAATTTATTTGATTAAGAGTTTTTATTTTAGTTATTTTTTTAAATGTATTTCTTTACGAGTGAGCCCACACTGTTTCGTAGGAACAGTACTTCTAGTTGTGGGCTCGCCTGAAAGGCGAGACCAGTATGTTATCTTCATTATTTATATAGCGAATTCCGTCGCCGACAGTACAAAGGCAGGGCCCTTAGCCAATGAGGTGCGGAAAATCTGGGAGTGGTGTTAGCTGGAGTATTGGTTAGCTTCACATGACAGTTAGCACGCTGCAGAATATAGTCACGAGCGAGCCCACACTGTTTCGTAGGAACAGTATTTATTGTTTGTGTTGTTTTGGCAGAGCTCCCACCAACAGCAGTACGGTGGTCCACCTGCTGCCCCTCCCCCTGGGCTCCCGGGCAGAGGGCGTGCGTCTGCGCTGGTCCCAGGAGGCCCCCGGGGGCCCCGAGGGCTACGAGTCCTGCTGGGGCCTGGACAACATCCTGCTGGTCAACGCTGCTCACCGGCCCCCCCTGCTGGAGGACAGCCTGGACCCCCCAGACACCTCAAACTGGCTCTTCTTCCCGGGAGCCACCGTCAAGGTACACGATAAACTTAAATGTCATGTTAACACATCAACTGCTTCAGTATTAGTCTTGGAGGATTCACCTCGATATGTGGGCTGCAGAGGTGTTGCCACTGTGATTTATTTTATTTAGATATGAGTAACCTCCAGCGCCATCTTTGCCTCCAGTTACGCATACTCAAATGTTGTGCTGTGCTGACTTCCAGCCCAGAGATATAATAGTTTCTTCCCAGAAGTTCTTCTCACCCCCCTAGTGGCGAAAAAAAGAACTTCTGGGAACTCAGATTACTTCAGTATTAACTCACTGACTGCGCTGATTAATTAGTGTGGTTGTAATGTATAGGCAACACTCTATTGTTCTTTGTACTTTACTTGAGTATTTCCAGTTTTCAGTACTTTTACTTCTACTCCAATACATCTCGGATCCAAATATTGTACTTTTACTCCACTACAAATATTTGAAAACTTTAGATATAAATTATTATATTAAAAGGCATAGGGGCCTATATCAATCAATTTTAGACGATTTTATAGAACTTTTATGCCAGCTAAAGTGAACCTGTTTTTTGTTAACATTTTAACTGAATCTGGGTTGTAAGGCCAGATGTCTTGGACAAAGTGCATACACTCCAGCTTAACTTTTACCTGTGCCTGTGCTTTTACATTAGTTCAACTGGATCTCCATTAGTCTATCCCTAGTAAACTAGTAAGACGCCTCAGGGCGTCAGGGCGAGGTTGCGCCACAGTGATGTCCACATCAAGGATGTGGACATCAGGGATCTCCATATATGGGCATAAAAGGGATTTGTTCCCCTGGCATCACAGGGATTTTTTTTTTCAGTGTTAAAAGGTAGTTGACGATCATGTCTTGTCATAGTTATACTCAAAATAATCAAAACTGGCCACATAATTCCATAGGTAACCTGTTTCAGTGTAACAGTCGATAAATAGCAGAGCAGGATCACAGCCGTCTGACTGCATCAGACTGCATGCGATCACACCTTCCTGTTCTCTCATTGGCCAGCACGCCTGCCAGTCAGAAGGCAACGCCCTGTATTTCCACGGCGGGGAGGGCATTGGCTACGCCTCCACCAGAGACATCGACCTGCACAGAGAGGAGGGGCGGAGCTACTGGGAGGAGGACTTTGAGGGCCCGCCCACAAAGTAAGTCACCGTTGAACCGATGGGCAGCTAGAGGAGACAGACAGGAAGTAATCAACAGTCTTGTTTCCATTTCTGCCAGTTCAGTTCAGTAACGAGAACTGAGTGTGTGTATGTGTGTGTGTGCGGGCTCAGCAGGAAAATTACACTTTGACTGTGACGTGTTGGACACAGAATGAAATTCAAACAGCGCCGACAGGTGCTCAGAGCCTTAAGAGAGAGGTTCGTTATTGTGCTTAGAGGTCATTATCCAGAAATCGCTCACACCACTGAATTCAGCAATTGACCAATCAGAATCAAGCATTCAACCAAGCCGTGTATATTATAACATACATAAGTATTGATGTTCACATTAGTTGGATTTCAAGCATTTAAGACTACCTGTTGCTAGCTACGTGTTTAATGGTGTATGTAGGTGTGACATTAACGCGTGGTTGTGTCTGTCTGTCCGTCCAGCTGGGACATCCAGGGGGCCGTCTACGGGACCGAGTGTGGGGAGGTGGAGTCGGGTTTGGCGCTCGTGTTCAACCAGGACGGACGGAGGGAGGTTTGTACGCCGTACCTGGACACCACCGCCTACGGCAACCTGCGATTCCACTTCACCATGGGTACGAAGCTTTTTGAAAAGCACTTTAAGCTGGCAACCTGTAACTTTGATGTCCTGCATGTGTGTCCAACCGACTGGGTCAGTCCTTTGTCCATTATGTATTTCACTCTGTGTGTGTGTGTGTGTGTGTGTGTGTGTGTGTGTGTGTGTGTGTGTGTGTGTGTGTGTGTGTGTGCGTGCGTGCGTGCGTGCGTGCGTGCGTGCGTGCGTGCGTGCGTGCGTGCGTGCGTGCGTGCGTGCGTGCGTGCGTGCGTGTGTGCAGGGGGCGGGGACTGTGATCCGGGACAGTCCCATGACAATGATGTCATCGTGTTTGGGAGGTCGGTGGGCAGGAGAGAAACAGTCTTACTGGACACCCTGCCATACTCCTCCTATAGGGTAACACACACACACACACACACACACACACACACACACACACACACACACACACACACACACACACACACACACACACACACACACACACACACACACACACACACACACACACTCTTTCTTTCTCTGTCTGTCTTTTAACAAACTTGTTAATAAAGTATTCATTAATGGTGGTTCTCAACCACTGGATGAGATGTGAGTCGGCACCCCCAGGGGGGCCCCAAATTATTTTGGGGGGTCCCCAGATGATTAACTTAATGTGCAACATTGTTTTCTCTCTCAACAGTAAACAAACCAACATATTAAGTGTATAGAGGGTATCTGCACATTTCTAAAGTGCCAAATTAAGGACTTTTTAATACCTCTAAAATGACATATTAAACATTGACCAAATTGTCAAATATTAGAGACGTTGCGAGGCGTTGTGAGCATGTAGATCTGCTATTTTCACAATAGAACTGTGTTATACAAAATACAATGCCTCAACTCTTAGTGCATGGGTGGGGGTCCCCAGTTAAAATATTATTATTTTGGGGGCCTGAAAAGGTTGAGAACCACTGCATTAATCAATGAATCAAAGTCCTGCTGTAGTCTCTCCCTCTCTCTCTCTCTGATGGTGTCCGGCATGTCTCTCGTCCACACACATGCAGAGCCCCGCCGTAGTGTCTCTCTCCCTGCCCGCGGCGCTGCAGACGCCTGCCACCCAGCTGTGCGTGGAGCAGCGGTCACATGGCGGCGCCGGGCGTCATGTGTGGTCCCTGGACTTCATGCAGCTGCTGCCCGTGTTGCCGGGCACCCTCACCCACCTGGCACAGTTCAGCATCAACCTGGGCTGCGGCTCATACCAGCCAAGCAACAGGTGACTAATAAAGCAATAAGCCACAAGAGGCAAGTGGTTACCGGGGTAGTATACACCGGCTGAGAGGCGTTGGGAAACACGAGGCGCAGCCAAGTGTTTCCGACCCACGTACTACATACCTGTGATATGTTTTCTTTTATATTCCTATATAACAGATTATACCAGTAAGACTCCCTAATCGGGAGATAAGCGACCGTAGGTGGCTTATCTCCACAAATAGGGCAAAAATGTGTTTTTCCCAAATCTTCCTGATCCATGTTGATGACATGAGTGTAGACATGCTGTGTAGTGATATTCGTGATTTTAGGGCAAAAACTGTAGGAGCAGTGTCCAAAAATGTGTTTTAAAAATCGGCCTGAAGGTGGCGCTAGAATAGGGCCAATAGTGTTTGTTCATGAGCTGGGTTAGCTCAGCTCCATTCACTTTCCGGTGCGAGGCACCCATGATGAGTGTCATTGTCGAATGTTGTTAATAGCCTACATCATGGCCATCATTCTAACCACGTAAAGTTTATACATTTGCTATTCAAAAATAGCATAGTACTGCGCTGTGAGTTTGCTATTTTTTGCACATTTTTGTGTTTGGAAAGTTGAGAATAATTTGTGGCCAAATATTTATCAATTTGGGGGTTGCTGAAATGAAAAGGCCTGTGCATCACAGAACATAATGGGCCTGCTGCTGACTGTGACATGGTGCTGACATGTTTTCCTGTCTGTCTCTCCGTCTATCTGTCCTGTCTGCCAGTGTCAGTCTGGAGTTCTCCACCAATCACGGTCGCTCGTGGTCGCTGCTCCACACAGAGTGTCTTCCAGAGCTGTGCTCAGGATCACACTTCCCCCACAGCTCCACCTACTCCTCGGACAACTACAGCGGGTACACACCAGTGTGTGTGTGTGTGTGTGTGTGTGTGTGTGTGTGTGTGTGTGTGTGTGTGTGTGTGTGTGTGTGTGCGCATGTGTGCGTGTGTGTTTGTGTGTGTGTTTTCTCTATAAAGTCCAATAGAATACTGTTTCCCAAACAGTGGGTCGGGAGTCGGGACCCATTTGTGTGGGTCAAGACAAGAGGAAAAATCTTATCCTACAAAAAATGTAATATATTTTTGAAAAGATGGAAAATATTTTGAAATATATCATTTTATTTTTAGAAAGAAATGTTATCCGAAATTGTATAAACGTTCAAACAAACATGCCAATAAAGCTTCTTTGAATTGAATTGTACCCAAAGATTGCTCACGACTCCCCATGTGGCGGAGTCAGGTCATTGCAGGTTTACATTTTAAAAGCTGAAAATCTCAGAACTAGTATTTCTGCATGGCATCATTCTATAGGCCATATATTCAAAACTGTTGGGTCAATCTCCACAACCAATATATAATTTTGTAGCTATGATTCCCAGCTTTCAAATGAAATGAAAAAAATAAAAAAAATCAGTCACATATATTTGAAAAGATGGAAAATATTTTGAAATATATCATTTTATTTTTAGGAAAAAAAATCAGAAATTGTATAACTGTCCAAACACCTCTAAGAAATTCCATAAATACAATATTTGACTAATTAATAAGTAAGTAGTGAAAATAGCAGATCTACAAGCTCACACACGGCATGAAGTGAAGCATTGTGAGCTTGTAGATCTGCTATTCTCAATAGTTGGGTCCCGGGCAAACATAACATTTCTCTTTTGGGTCCTGAGCTTAACAGTTTGGGAACCACTGCTATTTTCACCGTCAGTTAATGCTTCATATCCATAGGCCTATGAGTAAAATCGCTATATTCATTTGTTTATTTTTGGAACAAAGTTCGCAATCTATGATTTCCCTATGGGATTTTCAATGGCAAAAAATAAAATAACTCTGAGACCCAGAGAGCTAGCCATAAAGTTATATATATATATATATATATTATTATACATTCATTTCTATGAAAGTTGCTCACCAAAGCACCGGGGAAGAACGCTCTACTTCTGCATTTACCTTGATCTGAGCACCACATTTTGGCACATATTGCTTAATTATAATGCTTTGATTATGTATATTAATGTGCAGGTGGACTAGGATCTCCATTCCTCTCCCCAATGCAGCGCTGACAGAAAGCACTCAGTTTCGCTGGAAGCAGACTGGTACAGGAAGAGTTAATATGTGGGCCCTGGACAACGGTACAACTATACAAACACATGCACGCACACACACACATACAGGACAACATTCAGTATATATGTCAGTATGTTTTAGTTCATTACACATGTAAAGAAAGGCGGTGTGTGTGTGTGTGTGTGTGTGTGTGTGTGTGTGTGTGTGTGTGTGTGTGTGTGTGTGTGTGTGTGTGTGTGTGTGTGTGTGTGTGTACAGTGTACATTGGACCAGCATGTCTGCGGTTCTGCTCAGGAAGAGGACATTGTTCACGCACAGGATGCAAGTAAGAAGTGATGCTCATTGAATACAATTAATAACTCATTAAACATCTAATGTCTGTGATCATTACAAGTCCAACATTCATTAAACTCTGTTATCATTTATTAATGATTAGGACGCCAGGACGCCTCCTTAGTCGCGTTTGAAAAAACAGGGTGTACGTGATTTCAAATAAAACAGACAGAAATGTTGTCTATTTCATGTTCACGATATAGATGTCGGTAACACTTGAAAACAGCATTACTGACAATTTGCTCGATTTGCAAACTTCTTGGCTGCTACAGTGCTACATCAAGTTGCCTGTGACAGAAAATACCCCTCATGCAGAAGACTCCTACTGGGCATGAAGACTGATCTTGAAACATAAAGTCTGACGTCTTACCAACCACTTTAAGTCTGAAGATCATTACACACCGGCGAATTAGTGACGCAAATAAGCGACCCGAAAATGCGAAATATTCAGACGGCAAACTTTTATGCTTTTTTCTATAGCGCACACACCGACTGCGACGCAAATTAGCGTATAACATTTGGCAAAGTTATCGGTGGTGCGAATTGTTTCATCAACAACATTGCATCAAACAACCAATCACATCACAGCAAAGAGGCCACCACCAGAAGGGTTTCCCAGCAGCAGCCAGGCAGTCTCTATTTGTTTCCGAGACTCTCTCCCAAGCAGGGGATCTCCCCAGGGGACTCCCCATGGTATTGGATTTGGAAAATGTCATAATGCCTTCCATTCTTGTATTCCCAGAAAGGAAAGCGAAACCAAGCTCATTCATTCAACTCCCCATAACAACAATGGAATGGATTGCCACGACGCACACACTTTTTTCCCCCTCCGATTCTCTGAGACTCTATTATGTGTTTTAAAGTGTCCGGTGCGTGGATTGTTGTGAAGAATAATATTCTATGATTTTTCAAAGGTTACAGTGAAAACTCTCTGAATCATGGCAGGGGCAGAGCACATGATCCTATGAAAATATAGCCAAATGGATATCAGTTTTTTCGATCCTGTTTCCTGTTGGAAACCCAATCCAATTGTTTTTTTGTTTTTTTTTTGTTTTTTACCATTTATCGTTGTGATCGTTTGTTAAATAAACCCAAATCTGTCAAAACTCGCCAATGGAGACGAGGGCTTGTAAAAAATAAACTCGTCATAACTCGTCACTGGCAGTGAATGAGCTGATGAGTTGATATGCCCCTCCCCTCCCAGGTGTGACCCAGGTTTCAGTGGTCCGGCGTGTGAGCTGGCCTCCCAGACCTTCCCAGCCTTCCTGTCGGAGGGCTTCTCCTCCCCTCGGCTGTCGTCCTACCACAGCTTCTCCTCGCTGCGGGGGGCGGAGGTGAGCTTCGGCTGTGGCGTGCTGGCCAGCGGCAAGGCTCTGGTGTTCAACAGGGACAGCCGGAGACACCTGCTGACCGCTCCGCTGGACTCCTCCCAGGCCAGGTGAGCAGGGGTGTCGCACCAAATTCTGGGCGCTGGGTACAAGGATTCACTCACATTTTGTGCTTTAACCTGTGTTGGGTGTAACGGTGCTATAACTAACGTCATTCTACAGTTTACGTTATGAAATTTGATGTAATTACCCTGTAACCACTGCCCAGAGTCAGCGGTCATCTGACTATTTGCTATAAGGAGAACTTTGTGCACGTCTTGTTTACATTAATTTACAGTCACGCACGACATGGCACGACATTGAGAGAAGCTCTTTAGTAAGGCTGTGGAAGGATTCACACTATTTTTGGATTTACTTGGTGAAAGGAATAAAGGATAGATCAACGTCATTACATTATCCACGTTGAAGCTGCACGCAACCAGCCACGCACACAGCTGACAGACACAACAGGCTGCAGTGAGAACGGGAAAAGTAGCTCGTTAATTTACTTTTCTCATTGGTTAGCGGAGTAACGTAACAGATTAGTTTTTAAAGGCAGTAACGATGTAACTTAACAAGTTACTATACAAAGTAACGATACCCAACACTGGATTTAACTATTGAAAAATAGCACATATACAAGCTCACAGCACGGCACCGAGTGCCGCGCGTGTGTTGCCACTCAAACATTTAGAAGTCAATGTCTGAATGGCAACAGGTCTGAATGGAGAGCGGCCCCCGTTTCTTGCAGTTTTTTGTTTTGTTTGTTTGTTGTTTTCTGTAGTGTTTATTTGTTGTTGTATGTAAAGCACTTTGTGAGTATTGTCTGTTAAGTCTCTGTGTTTTATGACAGTGGTTCTCAAAGTGCCAAGTGGGGACCCCACTTGAGGCCTTCCTTACAGGTCTGTTTATCTGACATCTCAGAGTTATGGGTTGCCCTTGAAGATTAAAAAATGAAGCAGATTGAGAAGCAATGACTGGTAATAAATAGCTATGGTTTATGTTAACGATGTGAAAATGAATGTGGTGTGCTGCCAATGTCTGTCTTGTGCTGTACAGATGCTGTGGAATGCATTTAGCACACGCACGCACGCACGCACGCACGCACGCACGCACGCGCACACACACACACACACACACACACACACACACACACACACACACACACACACACACACACACACACACACACAGATAGAGTTCTCCTCAGTACAACTGATATCCTCTCCTCTGATTGATGCTGAGTGCAGTCAGCTCTCTGCTCAGCTCTGTCAATCTCTCTCTCTCTCTCTCTCTCTCTCTCTCTCTCTCTCTCTCTCTCTCTCTCTCTCTCTCTCTCTCTCTCTCTCTCTCTCCTGTTCCAACTCTGGGAGATGGATTGTTACTGCAGGGAACTCTGCAAATGAGACGAGAGGAGAGAGAGAGAGAGAGAGAGACAGAGAGAGAGAGAGAGAGAGAGAGAGAGAGAGAGAGAGAGAGAGAGAGAGAGAGAGAGAGATGGGGTGGAGGTAGTTATGACATCTGGGTAAGATTGATGATGTCTGTTGCAGTGCTCTGTGCCACCTGATGCGGGCAGATATATCTAATGCCTGTCTGTCTGTCTGTCTGTCTGTCTGTCTGTCTGTCTGTCTGTCTGTCTGTCTGTCTGTCTGTCTGTCTGTCTGTCTGTCTGTCTGTCTGTTTGTTTGTTTGTCTGTCTGTCTGTCTGTCTGTCTGTCTGTCTGTCTGTCTGTCTGGATGTTGGATGCAACTTGGATGTAATTATGCTCTGACTGTGGTGTTGTGTTTTTTTCTGTACATTTCTGTATTGCTTATGTGCTTTGACAGGTCCAATCATGGGTATTCAGTAGTTGAACAGAATCGTTTGATCATGTTTTTTTTCTTGTATTGCAAAAACATGGCATTGGGAGAAAGGTTTTAATGAAGTGGTCTTAAAGTTCAAACTCTGTCGCTCGCTTGCTGCTCTCTCTCTCTTTATCTCTGTTTGTGTGTGTGTGTGTGTGTGTGTGTGTGTGTGTGTGTGTGTGTGTGTGTGTGTGTGTGTGTGTGTGTGTGTGTGTGTGTGTGTGTGTGTGTGTGTGTGTGTGTGCGCAGGTATTTGCAGTTCACTCTGAGGCTGGGCAGTCGCAGTACGCTGAGCTCGTGTCCTGCTCCGGACCAGCCAGGAGAGGGCGTCCTTCTGCACTACTCCTCAGACAACGGCATCACCTGGACCCTGCTGCAGCACTACGCCTACCAGGGCTTCCATGAACCCAGGTGAGCTGTACTTTAGAAACCCTTCTACCCCCTCAGTGCAGTGTTTCACATTTCAAGGTCTTCCCCAACAGTTCTCTCAACCAAACGGTAGAGCACATTTTAAGTCACTATTTCTCATTGAAAACACGCTTGTAGGTTGGCTATTTTCACCATCCTTTAATACAATTGGCTTAAGGTATTAGAGGCCGGCGGGCGGACCTCTGACGTTTGCTGTAGAGACAGGTAGACTCCTGTTACTGAATAAAAACTATATAGCAATGAATACTATCACAACATCCACCTGTTCCAGCGAGAATTTACTGTAGCATTATTTGCTTCCGGTTAACAGCAGACATACAAGCTCACGTCGCATCACAAATGCAACCGTTGTGAGCTTGTAGATCACTCTCGGCTGCGGCCCCGGAAGCTGCCTGCACATTCTGCGCAATGCACGATGGGATGTTGGAAAGTTGTGGATAGAGCTATTTATTAATAATTACCATAGAGTTAATATGTTCAGTAACAGGGTTACTTTCACAATATAGAGCTACTTAACACTGTTACTGAAAGCACTATAGCAATGAGCACTATCACAATATGGAGCCATTTAACACTTACTTTATCACTTACCCCACCTTTAAGCACTATGAGTACTTCCACCCCCACTGCACCCAATACAACATAAAAGTATACAAACGTGTGGACTCGTGACTGCGTCACCTGCTGTAGGATCGTGTCCGTGGAGCTGCCCAGCGGAGCGCGGAAGTTCGGGGTTCAGTTCCGCTGGTGGCAGCCGTACCACAGTGGGCGGGGCCGCGACGTCTGGGCCGTGGACGAGATCAGCATGACCTCGGTCCTCTTCAACACCATCAGCCTGGACTTCAGCAACGTCCTGGACGTCACCCAGAGCCTGGGCTTCTACCTGGGACACGTCCAGCCCTACTGCCAGCACGACTGGACCCTAAGGTACGATATGTAACCCTAAAACTATAGCTATCTGCCTACTGCCAGCACGACTGGACCCTAAGGTACGATACATAACCCTAAAACTATAGCTTCCAGGTCTTAAAGGGTTACGGTCCAGTCGTAATGTCGGGACTCGAACCCGCAACACGCTGTCAGGCATCAGTGCCTATGTGGTATGCGCCTGGACCGGTAGGCCAGCAGGCGCTATATTATTAAATAGTCAGTCAACTTAAGACCTGATGTGCGACTACCGCGTGACTACCTACCTCCTGTACATACGTACATGTTATGTAGCCTACATCTTTATATACTGTATAGTAAAGTGTATGGTGTGTTGCAGTTTCTCCGGCGAGCCCAGTCCCGGCTCCAGTATCCGCTACGTAGAGACTCAGTCCATGCAGATCGGTGCCTCCTACAGCCTGCAGTTCTCATTGGTCATGGGCTGCGGCCGGGAACCCTCCCCCCACATCGACACGCAAGTCCGCCTGGAGTTCTCCACCAATCACGGCCTCACCTGGCACCTGGTCAAAGAGGTGAGATCACGTTACGTGACGTGTCCAATGTCTCTGCTTTGGATATCCCCACCAAATGGTCATTCAGTGATCTTACCTTATTTTCGACGACAACGACAACATTGAGCTGTCGGGAGGGGCAGACCATCATCTTTTCTTTCACCCGGAAGAGAAAACCATGACCATCCGTGCATGCTTTAGTTATGGGCGTAGAAAAAAGGCTTGTTTTGACCAAAATCGCAATCTGGGAAAAGTCCGAGATACATATTTTCTTCTGGACGTCATTTCTGGTTGCATCATGGGAATTCCATGGGAAGTCCTTGCATCACTTACACAAGTGACATACTGGAGCTGAGGAGAGGAGGGGGAGGAGCTTGTGCAAGGACTCGCTATGATTGGCCAGTACCTCGCCTAAACATTATTTACTATCGGCTCAAGCGACCTTCGCAACACTCTGCCCGGCGACTCGCTCGCTTTAACTCACTCGGTGGGGCCGAGTGAGTTAAAGTGGCTCAAGGCCACTTGAGACGGCGTGCCTCCGTCGCGGTCAATAACTATAATAATTTATCGGCCAAATCGGCACTTCCGCGTTGGGCGTGGCCTCTGCTCAGCTCCGGTGGGAAAAACATCCTCGCATCACTTACAGGTGCTGGAGAGCACAGTCTAGGTTAAACCGCCATAAAAGCAGTTTGATGACTTAAGTCGTTCATGGCCCCGGCAGTGTATGTCCCTTATTAATGTCTGAGTGGAAATGTTGTGTCCCTGAGTAACAGACACAACACGTTGCAACGCGTTGTGTGCTTGTCGATCGGCACATTTTCTGCGAAAGCTTTCCCTACTATAACAGAAAACTGAACAGACCCTAGCACAGAGCCCTGAAGGACTCCGGTCAACCATGTAGGGTTTAAGTGATTAGGGTCAGCCACTCCTTTAGAAGAACAGAGCGTCATGGTTTAGTTTTTTGTGACGTGGAGAGAAGAACTTAGTAGAAGTCACCCCCGCGGGGCTCAGAACAAGGCACACGTTATCTATTCATGCTCATGAATATTGATTTGACCATTATCGCCGCGGTAATAATGTGTAAATAATGGGGGCATTTTGAATGTGAACACTTTGTTTCATACGTGAGGAATTGTCCCCATTACCCTTAATCATCCTAAACATTAAACAAAGCGGATGATTTCTCTGTGATTCAACGCACATTTCCTCTCATCACAATTGGCTCGTTAATTATTCATGAGCCGTTAAATATTCACAGTTAAATATTCGCCGGGAGTTTTATTGCCTTTGGAATTTAATGCGATGTAATGAGTTCTGTGCTGGAAGAGACAGACACCATTCTGCCTTTCTGTCTGTCTGTCTGTCCATATGTCTGTCTGTCTGCCCTCCCTCCCTCCCTCCCTCACTGTCTGTCTGTCTGTCTGTCTGTCTGTCTGTCTGTCTGTCTGTCTGTCTGTCTGTCTGTCTGTCTGTCTGTCTGTCTGTCTGTGTGTGTGTGTGTGTGTGTGTGTGTGTGTGTGTGTGTGTGTGTGTGTGTGTGTGTGTGTGTGTGTGTGTGTTGCCACAGTGTTGCATCAGTGGTTGTAATGATGTATAAATGCACTAGGTCTAATGTCATGTAATGATGTTGTATATAAGTACTTACATACAGTTAAACACACGTCCGTCAAAATGACTTCAAAGCAGAGTGGACCATGCATCTTAAATTCCCACCAAACATCAAAGCCGAAGCCCAATGTATTGTCGATCTACAAGTTCACAACGTGTTGCATCCATGATGAGCTTTTAGATCTGTATGATGGAGCATCAGAATGTTGTGGAAACATATCTCTGCTGTCTGAATAGGCTATATGCACCATATTGGAGAAAAGTTGATTCTCTTCTCACATCCTTGAAAGGTGTTACTAATGATACTAATGAAGGCTCTGTTCCATTTCATGTGGCACAGTGTTTCTCAAACCTTTTATTTCAAGGACCCCCATAACTCTGAGAGTGTATATGGAACGAAATGGACCCTTACGGGCCCACTTGTTTCCATTTGTACACTTTCAGATTTACACACCTTTTAAGGGGTCATATTTGGAACCCTCAAGGAACCATGAGGGTCCCTGGACCACATTTTGAGACCCACTGGTGTAGCAGAGTGTTTCCAGTGAGCCAAAACGGCACAATATCAGCACCCTGACTCTGTTTGACCAGAATGGAACAGAGCCTTCATTAGAATTATTGGTAATACACGTGAATGAAGTGAGAAGAGACCCTACTTCTCTCCAATATGGCTGTTGTGCATAGAGCCTATTCCCCGTAGACTGACGTATGACGCAACAACTCTTATCAGCTGCCTGTGACGATGTCATCACTGTACTGTCTGCAACGATGCCGTCGTCGTGCTGTGATGTTGATGATGTCATTTCCTGTGTAGGCGTGTCTTCCAGGAATGCCCAGCTGTTCAGAGTTCACGGCACCGAGCGTCTACCACCCGTCTGAGTTCAAAGACTGGAGACGAATCACCCTGCCCCTACCTCATAAGACATGGTATGATATACCCTACCTCATAAGACCTTGTAGGCTACATTCTACCCCTACCTCATAAGACCTTGTATATACATTCTGTCCCTACTGTATAATTCAGTCTGCCACTACCTCATTAGACCTGGTATAATACATTCTGCCCCTACCTCATAAGACATGGTTCCATTATGTGTCAGTCTGCCCCTACCTCATAAGATCTGGTATGATACATTATGCCCATCCCTCATAAGACATGGTATGATTGGGATTCAGCCTGCCCCTGTACCTCACAAGACCTGATTATGATTATGATCGTACAAGATGTGATAAAAGCAGCGGCAAATTCATTGTAGCAATTACGGGGCTCCAAGCCAAGCTCAGCTATGTCAAGGTGGCCTCAATAGCAATCCGATTCCCATTGAAGCTGCACACATTTCAGAATAAGAGTTTATTTATTTACACTATTGAGAACTTGTAGTGTTATTAGTCAACACATGTTTTATTTTTTAATCGACCTACCGGGTAATAGAACCTACATCATGCTATTTGAAAGAAATCAGCCGGCACTCAAATTGTTGATTTTCATTTTTGTGCCATACACAGTGTCATAGTAAATCAGTGTCGTACATATTTTGAAGAAAACCTGGAGACTGACATTCAGTAATTGGGTCTTATGATCAAAATAAGAACATTGTGATGTGTGAAAACGAAATCCAAAATTTCCATGCATGTCTTTTTCCACGGACACATTTGTCCGTGTAAGGACATATTGATGGCCCCTGAATATGACCCCCCAGCCGTCTCTTAAATAAAGGTGTTTTAATGCCATTCTTCGACATGTGGAGGTCAAGGGGTCACGGCAGCAAGCAGTCTCTGTGATGATGAGGAGGGGGCTGAGGGTTGATGGGGGTCATAAAGGTTCCACTCCCCCCACCAACCCCCCACACCCATCGTGGACACATCTATGAACATTAATCTTCACTATACATGCAGCAACATGTACTCAAACACACACACACACACACACACACACACACACACACACACACACACACACACACACACACACACAGGCATGCACGCACGCACGCACACACACCAAGGTTGCTCTCTCGCTGTAAATCCACATCTGTGAAACGGAATAAAAGCTGTACTTGAAATAACTGACACTGTATTGATCCTATTGATCACTGTCACTATAACCTGACATATGTCACATGATATATGCATGCATGCGTGAGTGGGTTTGTGTGTGTGTGTGTGTGTGTGTGTGCGTGCGTGTGGGTGTGTGTGTGTGTGTGTGTGTGTGTGTGTGTGTGTGTGTGTGTGTGTGTGTGTGTGTGTGTGTGTGTGTGTGTGTGTGTGTGTGTGTGTGTGCGTGTGTGTGCGTGCGTGTGTGCGTGCGTTTGTGTGTGTTTTCTATAAAGTCCAATAGACCACTGTTTCCCAAACCCATTTGTGGGTCACGGACACAATTTTATGGGTCACACGAGTAAAAATCCCATTTTCTTTTCCGACAACAATAAATAAATAAATACATATTTTAAAAGACGGAAAATTATGTTTTGAAGAAAAGATATCTGAATTGAATAAATTCAAGTTCAAACAAACACATCTAAGAAGTTCCATAAATAAAATATAAGTAATGAAAATAGCTGATCTATTTCGCGCCGCGTTGCGAGCTTTTAGATCTGCTAGTCACTAGTTGGGTCCGGGGCAAATGTCTAATTTCTCTTTTGGGTCTTGACCTAAAGATTTGGTGTGTGTGTGTGTGTTGTTTAGGTCCAGTGCCACCCGGTTCCGGTGGATTCAGAACTACTATGGTGAACAGGACGAGTGGGCTCTGGATGACATCTACATCGGACAGCAGTGTCCTCACATGTGCCACGGACACGGCTGGTGCGACCATGGACACTGCAGGTCAGTGCAAGCACACACCCACCCAGTGGTGGAAAAAGTACCCACAAGTAAAAGTATCAATACGGCGATGTAGAAATACTCTAAGAAGTCTGGTATTCAAAATGTACTTGAGTAAAAGTACAAAAGTATTGGTATCACAATGTACGTGCACACACATGAAGGATTGGATTGGATTGATTAAGCATTTCAGTTTTTTGACTACAGAGTATTTTCATGCTAGCTGTTTGTGTCCGGGTAGCTCAGTCGGTAGAGCTCTCACCTTTGGACCATAAGGTCATGGGTTCGAACCATATAGTATATATATATATTATCTATCTATAAATGCGACAAATCTCTGTCTGTTTGTTTGTTTGTTTGTTTGTTTGTAATCCGCGTATCTCGAGAACCGTTCGTCCCACCGGCTTCAGATTCGGCACGCGCGTTCCCCGCTGCGGCGCGGAGTGCAGTGCCGGGCCTCGGCCCGACTCGGCATGCGGTTTTCCCGAAGCGGCGCGAAACGTTCGGAATCTCCTTACGCGGAGCTGATTGTTAACATCAGGCTGTTCCTGAGGAAATCGGCACAATCGCTGACTCATTGTGACATCACTTCATAAAAGGCTCTGACATCACGTACGCCAGGAGTCAACAAAAAATCTCTGTGAATGTGTATGTATGTATGTGAATCTCGAGAACCGTTCTTCCCACCGGCACGCGCGTTCTCCAGATATGGGCATAAAATGAATCCCCGAATGCGGAGCTGATGTCTGACATCAGAGTTTTCCGCAACCGGTACTGTGTGTGCAGAGATCTCCATATATTGGGGTTTGCATTAAAGGGTGGGGACAAAGGCTAACAGAAGGCAAACAGATGGTCAAAACGGGTCCTATGACAACATGACAACAGGTATATTGGGGTTTGCATTAAAGGGTGGGGACAAAGGCTAACAGAAGGCAAACAGATGGTCAAAACGGGTCCTATGACAACAGGTATATTGGGGTTTGCATTAAAGGGTGGGGACAAAGGCTAACAGATGGTCAAAACGGGTCCTATGACAACAGGTATATTGGGGTTTGCATTAAAGGGTGGGGCAGGCATAAAATGGACGCAAATAGACATATATCTCCATATATGGGCATATGGGCATAAAATGGACCCAGAACTATATCTGCAGTGATCTCCATATATGGACATAAAATGGACGCCGACAGACAGACAGATACAGATATCTCCATATATGGGCATAAATGGACACAGGCAAACAGATGGTCAAAACAGGTCCTATGACAACAGGTATAATGGGGTTTGCATTAAAGGGCGGGGCATTCATTCTCTATTTACATCGTTCCCGAGTTGGCCAGGTCGCCAACATGACAACAGGTATATTGGGGTTTGCATTAAAGGGTGGGGACAAAGGCTAACAGAAGGCAAACAGATGGTCAAAACGGGTCCTATGACAACAGGTATATTGGGGTTTGCATTAAAGGGTGGGGACAAAGGCTAACAGATGGTCAAAACGGGTCCTATGACAACAGGTATATTGGGGTTTGCATTAAAGGGTGGGGCAGGCATAAAATGGACGCAAATAGACAAATATCTCCATATATGGGCATATGGGCATAAAATGGACCCAGAACTATATCTGCAGTGATCTCCATATATGGACAAAATGGACGCCGACAGACAGACAGATACAGATATCTCCATATATGGGCATAAATGGACACAGGCAAACAGATGGTCAAAACAGGTCCTATGACAACAGGTATAATGGGGTTTGCATTAAAGGGCGGGGCATTCATTCTCTATTTACATCGTTCCCGAGTTGGCCAGGTCGCCGACTAGACGCTGGGCCGCCCGAAGGGCGGCCCAGCTTCTAGTATATATAATAGAGAGCGGACCGGCCCCGCCCCCAGCTATCATTTCAATGCAAGTGCTCAGTGGCGTTTTGAAGCATGCGGAAGTAGCTAATCCAGGTGCATTCTGGGGGAAATTGGCCACTACCTAGTGGACAAAATGTTTGACGTCGAGACTTAATGACGTCACGAACGACGTCGACGTCCATTGAACCCTATTGTAGACCCCAGCGGCGCGCTCTTATGCTCGTGCATGTATGTTTCACCCCGCCAGAAATTCCAGCTTTGGCCAGTAGGGCGGCTTCAATGTTTACAAGCCGTTCTGGGGGCTTGGTTCGAACACGGGCACCGCCAACTCAGCGTATGAGTAGCGCGGCTTGGATGCGGCAAGTACTGGGAGCTGATGGTAGGTGTGGCACACTGGCGCTCCATCTCAGCAATCCATCTTCCAGGGGTCTACCGCATTGTAACGGGGACCACGTGTTACCGTTTGATACTGACAATAAGCCACTCCCGACCTACTCGTACCAGGGGGCGGGGTTCATGGCTGAGGGGTTAGAGAGGTCCCAGGTTTTAATCCCTGCCCTGGCAATACTTAACCCTATACCAGTCAGATCTGCCCACTCTCCTCTTATTGAAAACGAATGGCTCTGAAAATGGACACAGCCCACCCATCTGACCACTTAACATGGCAAGATTTTGTCGCTCGTCCAATCAGGTGTGATGAAAGTAGCCTATGTCTGCATCCAATCACGTGTGATGAAGCTTTGTCTGTCATCCAATCACGTGTGATGAAGCTTTGTCTGTCATCCAATCAGGTTTGATGAAGCTTTGTCTCTCATCCAATCAGGTGTGATGAAGGTTTCTCGGGCGCAGACTGCCAGCCCTCCCAGCCCCTCTCCTCCAGCGTGTTGTCGGACTTCGAGTCCCAGGATGCACTGCTGGCCACCTGGCAGGAGGTGATTGGTGGAGAGGTGGTGACCCCTGACCTGGGCTGTGGGGTGGTCTCATCCGGGTCTTCACTTTACTTCAGCAAGGTAAAAATATCACCTTGACATACCTGTACATTGTTGCTGTCAGGCAGAAATATTGTATCTTCATATTTCAACTTATTGTGTATTTTTGAGCGGTGGTAAACCACTCCATAGAGTGGCTGTACGTGTGTCTGTAGCCTTTTTCCTCAGCATTTTGCCATAGCAAAACGTGTGTGTGTAGCATAGCCTGTACATCCTAGACTCAAATCCTAGTCTGAAGACGTTATGCAAGCACGACCACCGCTCACTTCACATTGGGTGTGGTTTTTGTTAATGAATGTCCTGGACCTACAGCATACAAGAGTGTCTCACACAAGTAGTGAAAATAGCAGATCTACAAGCTTTTACAACTTGCCTAAACATGATTAAATACCATTTTATTTGTATTTCTTTTTTCGCATTCCTAAGCCAATAATTTGACGAACAGCAGTGGTTCCCTATGGAGACATAAAGAGTCTCCTCAAATTATTGGCTTAAGAATGAAAAAAAACAACTCCATAAATTCAAGTCTCCATGGGGCGAGTATTCGAGTAAATAGCCATTAGTGAACTATCCCTTTAATACAGTGTGTGTTCCAAAATATCCTCGGACACTAGGACCCTGTCAGCATTGCTTTTTGAGCTGTATTTCCTGTATTATATAGACAAACTCTGTAATGACACAGAGGTACAAGAGGTGTCCCCAAAAACACTAAAACAAATGTTTTACAGTAGGACTTGAAACCCCTATAAAATGTCCATATTTGGTTATTTGATTCATATATATATACGTGTAGATATATTGTGCATTTCCAGTCACATAATTGTGTGACTGTGTGTGTGTGTGTGTGTGTGTGTGTATGTGTGTGTGTGTGTGTGTGTTGTGTGCGTGTGCGTGTGCGTCTGCGTGTTTCAGGCTGGCCTGAGGCAGTTGATGAGTTGGGACCTGGACACAGAGTGGGCGGAGTTTGTGCAGTTCTACCTGCGTGTGGGCGGAGACTGGGCAGAGTGTAACGCGGCGGACAGCCGCGAGGAAGGCGTGTTGTTACAATACTCTAACGATGGAGGAATCACCTGGAGTCTGATCGCTGAGATGTACTTCACTGACTTCACCAAACCACGGTCAGAAAGAAACTTTATAGCTTTACTTTTATTTAAGGCTGCATAAGGCAGTAGGGAGTAAATCGGCCTTTCAGTCAGTCAGTCAGTCAGTCAGTCAGTCAGTCAGTCAGTCAGTCAGTCAGTAAATCAATCAATCAATCATTGCACCTTTTTGATACCTTTATAACAGATTGGAACTGGATCTTTTGTCCAGTCAACTTTATTGTCACAAAAGTTACGGGTAAAAATTAGGTAAAATGGAGTCAGTAGTAAGGCAACATAAGGCAGTAGTTATTAGTCAGTAATTAGGGAGAGAGCATAAGGCAGTAGGGAGTCAGTATTAAGGGAGCATAAGCTACATAAGTAGGGAGTCAGTAATAAGGGGGCATAAGGCAGTAAGGAGGAAGTCAGTAATAAGGGGGCATAAGCTAGTGATAGGGAGTCAGTAATAAGGGGGCATCTTTGCACCCATTGATTGCTGTGTCTTGGTGGGACAAAAGTTCTTTCTCTCCATATTGTTTTCAATTCTTATTTTAATCTTCGTTTCGGTAAAAAGGAGCCTCTCAGTGGCAGTATAGTGACAGGGCATGTTTTTTAAATGTTTTTATTCCTCCAAAATGATGTTTTAGCAAATTCAACATAAAAAAGGCAGAACCAGGGCGGGACAAGGCAGAAAGAGCCTGCTGGTTGGTCAGTCAGTGACCAACCAGAAGGCTGACAAAGGGTGAATTGTCCAGGGGGTACCCAGCATAATTAGTTAATATAACCTCACAATAATCTTAATCACTTTAACCATATGTTATACATTGGCTATTCAAAAATAGCATATCTATTTGTTTGCTTGTACGGAACGAAATCTTGAAAATATATATTTTTTAATTATATTTTTGATACATGGTCAAAATGACATTTTGGTGGTTCTTGACATGAAAAAGATTGAAAACCACTGAACCACGAGCTTCCATTGGCGTCTAAAGACTATAATAAGCTTGGTTCTTCCTGGTCAGGTTTGTCCACTACGAGCTTCCGTTGGCGTCCAAGACTCCGTCGAGTCGGTTCCGCTGGTGGCAGCCGCTGCACTCTGGAGACGGATACGACCAGTGGGCCATCGATGATGTCATCATCCTGTCAGAGAGGGAGAAACACATCATCCCCATGGCCAACCCCACCTTACCCCAGGTAAACTCTTAACCTTTGACCTTTGTCCCCTAAAGCCACTTACCCCCAGTATGACCCAAACCAAATGTAAAAGAAAGGCAAATATCAATCTCCTGGTTGCCCGATGTGAAAAATGATGCAGAGGTTCTGCTCTGGCATCCAGGAAATGGCAGAGACAAGTTGTTTCTTTATCAATGCAAAATGCCAAAATGGCCGCCGTGTGAATATTGTCTACTGAGCCACGATTACGATTCGGTGGCCGCTATATAGGAAAGCTGGCCATGTGTTCCACAATCTGTGAGACCCCAGTTCTGCATTCCTAAACCGAAACATCCCACACGGGGGTTGTTCACTCCTTACGGGGGAGGTGCTGGCCAGGAACATCTGTGGGATCCTCAACGTAGTGGTCAAGCCTAGATGGTTCTACTGCCTTCCACTGGTCCCTCCATCTTGCCTGCAGGAAGCCTTGGAGGTGTCAGCTGATGGTAGTCTCTTTGAGCTCTGTGTTCTCCTCCTTCTTAGACACTCTCTTTGAGGTCAGCAATTTCTGCATTGAGGAAAGTGTTTTCTTCTTCCTTCTCAGCCAGACTTGTTTCTAGGTCTTTGATCTCTTCCACCCTTTGAGGTCCTTGTTCTCTTTATTGCGGGTGGCGTTTGCTGCTTCCTGCTCAGCCATACTGTTTCTGAGACTTGCAATCTCTTCTTTCTCAGGCCAAAGTCCATTTGGTTTCATTTTACTCTCACAATAGGCTATATTGAGTTATTATTAGCAGTTACCAGTTAAGATTATCAAAGACTAATACAACAATGAAACCAAATGGACCCATACACTGTCAAGCTTTGATCTGCGTGTGCTAACCACACCAGACCATTTCATTGAATGAATCCAGAACACGAGCAGACTGCTGTAATTTAAAGTTCTCTATAACCAGCATTGTGTGTGTGATAATTCTCTGTATCGATATCATTTTATTCCAAGGCAACATCGCTCTTTCATGTGCAGAAGGGGAGAGGGCTCAAGATTGCACTGGGTTGTGCTGGGTTGTGCAGTCTTCTCCTAAAAGGCAATGGCATTAGGTGATTGGTTTTATTACTGTAATGGCCAAACCACACCTATGTAACAGGTAGCGCAGGTTTTCATGGATATAGCAGGTGTCCAAAATAGCAAATCTTGCACGGAAACGCCCCTTCCTATATACTAAAATTGTGTCAGAACAGGACCCCTGACAACCAAACTTAAAATGACTTGTCTTTTAGTCCCCCCCCCCCCCCCTCCCCCTGCAAACATCTTTCATCATAGTTGTTTTAGTCGACAAAGTGAACAACACTGTTCATGTTCAGTTGTACCAGTAAGACTCCCTAATCGGGAGATAAGCGACCGTCAGGTCGCATACACAAACTTAGCCAATCAGGAGGGAATATGGGAAATGGAAAAGATCCATGTTGATGACATGACTAGAGATACTGTGTACCACTTTGCATGATTTTAGGGAGCAGTGTCCAAAAATGTGTTTGCAAAAATCGGCCTCATGGTGGCGCTAGAAGAGGGCCATGTGAGAAATCAGGGCTGGGGGTTGTGGTTTGGCAGCCAAGGAGTGTGTGCGCAAAGTTTGGCATGGATAGGGGTAACGGTGGCGGAGATAAGAGTGGGGCGGAAAAAATGTGATGTGACGTGAAGGACAGACAGACGGAGGGAGGGAGGGACAGCCGGTGGAGCTTGTCATAGTAACTTGCGACCTGACGGTCGCAAACAAACAACATCAAAAGTCCTCTCTCTCTCTCTCTCGCTCTCTGTCTCTTCAGAACTTCTATGAGAAGCCAGCATTCGACTATCCCCTCAACCAGATGAGTGTGTGGTTGATGCTGGGTAACGAGGGCCTGGGCGACACTAACATCACGTTCTGCGCTCCCACGCCCTCCGCCATGGTGTTCGGACGCTCCGACGGGGACAGGGTGGCTGTGACCCGAGACCTGGCCCTGCGACCCGGATACACGCTGCAGTTTAAGGTATATGCACGCATACACGCACACACACACATATGTACACACTGCACACACACACACACACACACACACACACACACCTGTGTATGATAACATGTGGAAATCCCGTTCTACAAAGTATGTGAAAGAATGTTATAAACATCACAGTTGAGTTTTAAACTGTTAACCCCTAACCCTTTTTACTGTTAATAAATATGAGATAATCTCTCTCTCTCTCTCTCTCTCTCTCTCTCTCTCTCTCTCTCTCTCTCTCTCTCTCTCTCTCTCTCTCTCTGTCAGTTGAACATCGGCTGTGAGTCAGAGTTCAGCTCTTCGGCTCCGGTCTTGCTCCAGTTTTCTCACGACGCCGGTCGGACCTGGTCTCTGGTGAGGGAGAGCTGTTACCCAGGATCCCCCGGGGCGGCAGGGGGCTGCGAGGGTAGCGGCCGCGAGCTGAGGGAGCCCACCGTCTACAACACGGGGGACTACGAACAGTGGACGCGAGTCACCGTGGTGGTGCCGCGCAACGTAGCCGCCAGGTATATACTGCTTAAGCTGACGCTAGTACACTGTGAACAGTGGACCAGAGTCACTGTGGTGGCGCCCGCGCAACGTAGCCGCCAGGTACAAATACTAACGTTAACGCTAGCACACTGCGAACAGTGGACCAACATCGGACAACGACAGTGTATTGTTATCTGCAATTCCCATGTTGTGGTAATCTCTGTTTGTGTCGTGTTGTCTTTGACCCTCTCAGTAAAACCCGGTTCCGGTGGTTCCAGGAGAGCAGTGTCCACAGAGACGCCCCTGCTTTCGCTTTGGACGGTGTTTACATCTCTGAGCCTTGCCCCAACCACTGTGGAGGACATGGAGACTGCATCAGCGGAGTCTGCTTCTGTGACATGGGATACACAGGTAACCCCCCCCCCCCCCCCACACACACACACACAGGTAGACAATCATGTTATATGATTTAAATGTAATGTCAAGGTTTAATTATTTTGTGGTCATTTAACTCTGAGAGCAATACCGAGCCTTATGGGTCATAGTTACAGACCCATAAGGGTCCATTTCATTCCTAACAACAATACATTTAGCTGGGGACACCTTGGAACCCCCCCAGATACCCCTGGGGGTCCCAGTTGAATGTTTGAGCTGCAAAATACAGGTGTTGTGATGTTAGCATTCAAGATATTTGAGAGCGCCACCAGCAGAAACGTAAATCGACGCTCACACTAGTATTTAGTACACTCATGATGGAAGAGCACAGGAATAACCTGTGTGTGTGTGTGTGTGTGTGTGTGTGTGTGTGTGTGTGTGTGTGTGCTTGTGTGTGTGCATGCGTGCGTGCCTGCGTGCGTTCGCTCCAGTGGAGCAGGACAGCTGTGTCCCCTCGGTAGCCACGCCCACGGAGCTCATGGAGGACTTTGAGGGGAAGCTGAGCCCCCTGTGGCAGGGTCTGAGCGGCGGGCAGATCGGTGGGGGGTGTGGCACCATCAGCGAGGGCAAAGCTCTGTACTTCAACAGCCCTGGGCGAAGACAAGCCACCACTGTCCCCCTGGACACCACCAACACACGGTACGGATCCCACATCGGACACCACCTGAACCTACTTCTGACACCACCTGCACCTGTGGTGTAAAGCAGTGGTTCTCAACTTTTTTAACTGGGGTGGCTGGGTATTTTAACTGGGGACCCACCCACCCTGACGAGCACTAGTTGAGGCATTACGTTTTGTATAACTTGGTTCCATTGTGAAAATAGCATGCTCACAAGGCCTCGCAACACGAGGTGGTGTGAGCATGTAGATCTGCTAATTTCTGCCTCTAATATTTGGACATCTTGGCCAATGTTTAATTTGTCATTTTAGAGGTATTAAACAGTCCTTAAATTGTCACTTTAGAAATGTCTAGATACCTCTATACACTTAAACTTAAAGGGACTGTCACCTTAAGAAATTATCTTGAAAACAAGTTAATATTTTTTTGATGTCATTGTGGGAATGCACGATAAGCCAATCAAATTAATTAATTTGACTGTTACTTACTGTATGTCTGTACAATGTACATTACCTTCCCATCGCCCGCAGGGTCGCCCTTGCGGGGTCATGCTCAAGCTCCCTCAACCCCATGTTCCCTCAGCCCTATGTTCCCTCAGACCTATGTTCCCTCAGCCCTATGTTCCCTCACTCCCTAACATTTTATTATACCCTATGTTCCCTCAACCCTATGTTTCCTCCAGCCCTATGTTCCCTCAATTCCAAAATAGACCCTATGTTCCCTCAGCCCTATGTTCCCCCAACCCAAAAATAGACCCTATGTTCCCTCAGCCCTATGTTCCCTCAGCCCAAAATAGACGGTGCCATGGCATTTTGAGGGTGGGGGAAATTCTTAGAATATAGTTTTATTGATCAGACATTTTATGCCTGCCCTAGGCCAGGGTTCCTAAAAGTGGTTCCCGCAGCACCCCAGGGTGTCATGATGCTAGTCCAGCATTGCTGTGGAATATATATTTGGAATTTACAATACAAAGTTATCTTATACCAGTAAGACTCCCTAGTCGGGAGATAAGCGACCGCCAGGTCGCAGCGTGATTTTAGGGCAAAATGTGTTGGAGCAGCGTCCAAAAATTTATTTAAAACACAAAAGTGTAAAAAACACTTTTGCATCCGTTCTGTAGCACCAGGAGTTGGTGGTCCCCGGGAATTCCCTGTGAGCAGCCCCGTTGGGGTGGTTATTTGGTCATTTTTTTTACTTTTTGGCGGTGGCGGCAGGGGGTCCCTGGGGGTCCCTGGAGCTCAGGGGTGGAGGTTGTGGTTTGGCTGCCAAGGAGTGTGTGTGCAATGTTTGGCATGGATAGGGGCAACGATGGCGGAGATATGAGTAGGGCAAAAGTGTGACGTGACGTGTGACAGACAGACTGACTGACTGACGGACTAACAGATAGCCAATGGAGGTTTTGATAGTAACTGCGACCTGACGGTCGCTATTAGCCTTCTTTCTGTGTTAAATACAAAGTTAATCAGTTCTAACCAAAACGGAAAATCCCTTGCAACATGTTGTA
Organism: Nannobrachium achirus; assembly: GCF_963921795.1. NCBI lineage: Eukaryota > Metazoa > Chordata > Actinopteri > Myctophiformes > Myctophidae > Nannobrachium > Nannobrachium achirus. The sequence goes on along the minus strand of NC_137820.1, from coordinate 35,399,146 downwards.
CACGTGTAAGTATCCCCAGAACATGTGCTCTCAACAGTGCACGTATAATTTGATGTTGTGGTTACCATCAACACAGGTGTAAAGAAAAATGTGTGGGCTGAGGGAACATAGGGCCTATTAGGGGACTGCCCATAAGTCTGACATCTCTTTAGTCCTGCAGGGTTAGGTTTAGGCATAGTTTTACTGATGTTAGGGTTATCATTCACCAGGTTAACATTAACCAGGTTAGCATTCACCAGTGTCATCAGGTTAGCATTCTTCAGGTTAACATTCACCAGGTTAGCATTCACCAGCATCGGCAGGTCAGCATTCACAAGGTTAGCATTCACCGGCATTCAAAAGGTTAGCATTCACCAGTGTCGGCAGGTCAGCATTCACAGGTTAGCATTCACCAGCGTTGGCAGGTCAGCATTCACCAGGTTAGCATTCAACAGCGTCGGCAGGTTAGCATTCACCAGGTTAGCATTCACCAGCATCGGACGAATGGGGCGTCAGAACAATGAGACATCGGAAACAATGCCATGGGGGACTGAGATTTTTGGTCTGAGGGAACATAGGGCTGAGGGAACATAGGGTCCTATTTTGGGATGAGGGAACATAGGGCTGAGGGAACATAGGGCTGAGGGAACATAAGGCTGAGGGAACATAAGGCTGAGGGAACATAGGGCTGAGGGAGCTTGAGCATGGACCCGCTCTTGCAGCCCTCAGAAAGCAACTTTTCTGCTCCCACAGGGCTACTGGGCTAGTACAAATTTATATATAAATCTGTGCATATAAAAATTATATTTCCCCCAAATATGGTTGTTACTTCCCCATTGTTCATGTGAATATGCTTGTTTATGTTTAATTGTTGAAATGGGGAGGGGCTTGCCACCTTTTCTCCCGCCGCTGCCCACTCTCTCACATAGACTTGTGTGAGTCTCCTCAGTGGCCATGGTTGAGATTCCTTGTGGTTTATTGGTGCATAGCTTCACCAACATTCCTGGTTAATTGATGTTTGATAGTTTTTATGGACCTTTGGACCACTTGTGGAAATGCCTGTTTTACCCAAGCAACCACCTGTGACCCTAGCTAGTAGCTACCTCTGTATTACCCCTGCAAGCAGGTGCCACTGTTTTACCTTAGCAAACACATATTTACCCTAGAAACCACTTGTTTTACCATAGCAGCCAATGTTTTACGTTAGCGATCACCTGTTTTGTCGGGCAGAAACCTTGTATCTCCATATTTTAAGTTTTTATAGTTTTTCATGAATGAGTGCCCTACTTCTTCATACTACGGTGTCGCATAAAAGTAACAAAAAACAGCAGATCTACAAGCTCAAAAAGTGGTTGCGATGTGGCATTTTTTGAGATTTTTTCTCAAAAAATTAGAATTTCCCCCACCCTCAAAATGCCATGGCACCGTCTATTTTGGGCTGAGGGAACATAGGGCTGAGGGAACATAGGGTCTATTTTTGGGTTGGGGGAACATAGGGCTGAGGGAACATAGGGTCTATTTTGGAATTGAGGGAACATAGGGCTGGAGGAAACATAGGGTTGAGGGAACATAGGGTATAATAAAATGTTAGGGAGTGAGGGAACATAGGGCTGAGGGAACATAGGTCTGAGGGAACATAGGGCTGAGGGAACATGGGGTTGAGGGAGCTTGAGCATGACCCCGCAAGGGCGACCCTGCGGGCGATGGGAAGGTAATGTACATTGTACAGACATACAGTAAGTAACAGTCAAATTAATTAATTTGATTGGCTTATCGTGCATTCCCACAATGACATCAAAAAAATATTAACTTGTTTTCAAGATAATCCTGAAAGGTTTTGGACACAAGGCGTCCACTTGACAGCGACACTATTCAAACTCCGGTTCAGTTACATGTTCGATCGTTGTGTATTTTTGTCTCCCCCTACAGGCTGGTTCAGTTCTACATCCGTATCGGTAGCAAGAGTCTGGGTCCCACCTGCACCAGGCCTCGCTCACGCAACGAAGGTGAGAAGCAACTCTGATACTACTGACATTGCAGACTGAATAGAGTCTGCACGCAATGGCCCGACAATAGAGAGAAAGTCATAAGTACAGTATACATATATAAAAAAAGTACAGACTGTGGTTGCCAGGTATATGATGAATTAATTTGATAGCTTCTGCCATGGTTTTTCAGTGTTTTTACCTGATTTTCGAGGCTCCATGAACGCACCACTGATCCCGGAAGTAATTCGATTACATTTGGACAAACAGCGATTCGTCTTTTCTTTCACCCGGTAAAGAAAAACTATAAACGTGGCCATTCACACGATCTGGAGATAGATTCCGAGTTAAAGCCATTCTCCTGCAGATCATTCCATTGCTTCCAACGGTGGATTATACTTCCTGATTCTGTATTCTCCAGATGGATTATGGGGATTTGAGTTTTTGCTTCAGTGCCGGGTGCCGTGGCTACGGTTTACAATAGGAAACGTTATATCCCGACTTATGTTGGGAAGAGAACTCGGCGGTCGGATTTGAAATCCCGACTTTAATTGTGATAGCAGCGCACCCTGTGTGTTAAGGACATGGCTGTGTTGTGTGGTAGCAACCTGTGTGTCATGTGGGTCTTGTGCCACTAGGTGTCATCGTTCAGTTCTCCACCAACAACGGCGTGCAGTGGCACTTCCTCAGAGAGCTGGACTTCAGCTCCTTCCTGGAGCCGCAGGTGGTCACCATAGAGCTGCCACCCTCCGCCAAGACCCCCTACACCGTGTTCAGATGGTGGCAACCCCAACAGGGTGAGCACTCGCATGCACACACAGTAGTTTAAACCAGTGGTTCTCAACCTGGGGGTCAGGACCCCCAGGGGGTCCCAAAATTATTTTGGGGGGTCCCCAAATGATTAGGTTAATGTACAACATTGTTATTCACTCAACAGTAAACAAACCAACATAAAGTTTAAGCCAACTTGTCAAATATTAGAGGCAGAAGTTGTGAAGATCTACATGCTCACTACACCTCGCAACGCAAGGCGTTGTGAGCATGCAGATCTGCTATTTTCACAATAGAACCGTGATATACAAAATGTAATGCCTCAACTCTTAATGCTTGTGCTTGGGGTCCCCAGTTCAAATATTATTATTTTGGGGGTCGTGGCCTGAAAAGGTTGAGAACCACTGCTTTAGACAAACATACTTTAAATAAGAATTAATTAACAGTTAATAAGACGTAATAACGTTGACGTTATTGTGTCAATAATGCTCTCCAAATCGTAATAATAGCATTGTTAACATTAACAGTATTGTTAGATTATAACATTTTAAGCAACTTGTTTACAGTTTATAGACCGCTTGAGCATTAATAAAACCCTTACAAGTTTCTTAAAGTTGTTTATTATAGCATTAAACACATATTTATTCAGTCTCCCTAACACATCTACTGTATTATGTCATTGTTCAACCTTTAGTAAGCTCTCTCTCTCTCTCTCTCTCTCTCTCTCTCTCTCTCTCTCTCTCTCTCTCTCTCTCTCTCTCTCAGGTAAACATTCTGCTCAGTGGGGGTTGGATGAGGTCTTCGTAGGGATGAACGACAGCTCCAGGTCGGGCTTCCACGATAAGTTTGACGGTTCCAGTCCTCTGCGAAGCAACTGGTACCGCGTGCAGGGTGGAGAGGTGACCGTGGACTGTCTGTCCCTGGACACCGCGCTGACCTTCCATTCCGAAGCCATAGACAGTAAGACTTCGCACACATAACATTGTCACGTGCACGCACGCACGCACGCGCGCGCGCACGCACGCACGCACGCACGCACGCACGCACACACACACACACACACACACACACACACACACACACACACACACACACACACACACACACACACACACACACACACACACAGGTTATGTGTTACTATAGTGGACAACAACATTTTAGGACTGCTTTGAAAATAGATTAAAAAAAATGCTGATCTACAAGGTGCAAAAAAACATGCACCTATTTTATACCTGCGAGGCAGGTATAAAATAGGTGCATGTTTTATCCACTCTGGTCTGCCTGGGTTCAGATTCTACAACCTCTGATCCCATGTTTGTTTTTTATGATGTGTAAAAACCAGAATGTATCCGAGAAGAACTGCACTGAGCTTGTAGATCTGCTATTTTCTTTTGTCATTCTTGGAAATGTTTAAAGTGAAAGTCCTTCTGTGGGTTGAACCAATGAAACAAGAGCTTGTGACATTAGCTACATTGGATCCATTGGAACACATGTTCTGTTTCACATTTCCTGAAAAGTAATTGTTTTGGACACATATATTAGAGATTATTATATTCCTCCTTCAAGGAGGTGAAAACATGTCATGTGTCTTATTGTAGTAGCTGCTACGTTCCCTTATGTTGTAGACCATATTGCCCTCTAGTGGTAGAACAGCATTTTGTGTCCAGTCTTTATTTGCCAAAAGTCACTTCTGTAAAATCTATGTCATTGTGGTGCACGTTGTAAGATGTCATTCATGAGATAGCCTTGTTGATCAGGGACGTGCAGGTAATGTTAGAGAGGCAGGGGCTGACATTTCTAAAAGGGCACATTTGTTCGTGTTCCAGAGAAGCCGCGCTACGCAGAGACGTGGGACTTTGAGGTGTCGGGCTCGTCCTTCCTGCAGTTCTCCATCAGCATGGGCTGCAGCAAGTCCACGTCCTTCTCGCACGGCGTGCGTCTGGAGTTCTCCACGGACTGCGGCCGCAGCTGGAGCCTCATCCAGCCCGAGTGCGTCCCTCCGGCCATCGGCTGTGCCGGCTACACCCAGAGCTCCATCTACACCTCCACCCAGTACAAGCACTGGAGGAGGATCACCGTCTACCTGCCCAGCGCCGCCAAGTAAGAGGATTAACGCCACGTTTCTTACCAAGCAGGGACGTGCAGAGAATGTTAGAGAGGCAGGGGCCTCTAAAAGGGCCTTTTGGTGAAAATATCATAAATAGCAGACCTATGATCGGCTATTTTCAGTGCTTGATACCACACTGAACTAAGCATAATCAAGTGCATACTGGAGATGTGGCGTACGTCATGGATTTCTACACAGAGAGGGCCATTGTCACGCTGCGACGCGTTGTGAGCTTGGAGGTCGGCTATTCAAGTGCATAATCAAGTGCATACTGGAGATGTTTTTCCCCATAGACATTTACAAAAATATCTGTAACAATTATGCTAAGCCTAGAATCAAGCCATCCAACATCCTGGTGGCCCATGACCATAAAACCTTTGATTCTGTGAAAAGAAAAAAGTTGAAAACCGTTAAACGTATAGGTTCCGAACGGAACCCTGTTTATTTAATACCGGAGGACAAGGTCCCCCTATGGGATATCAGCGCCATCTGGCGGTGCAACAGAGTAAAACTCATATCCTCCTGTACGAAAAATGTCATTTGTCGGAAGGGCTGTCAATCACAAAACGAGGGCACCGCCCCCGAGTGTATATAAGCCCTATGGGCTATCATGACTTCCTCTAAAGCCGCACCTCTGCCCGCAACTAGCGAACCGAGGGGCTTAATTCGGGGGACCTTGTCCTCCAGTATTAAATAAACAGGGTTCCGTTCGGAACCTATACGTTTATTATCATACCTCCAGACAAGGTCCCCCTATGGGACTCATAAACTCCCCGAGAAGCCATGAACCGACAAGACTGTCGTGTACACCGACCACCCCCGGAAGGAGGTCTCGTCAACCGACGTGACCCCTCTCAGGACTGGCCCGACCCAGACCCACATGGCCTGGGCGTGTTCAGACAGAAAAGAGACCCTGACAGACCGAAGCCTGCCTTATGCACTAAGGGCAGACACGGGCCCACCTTATAATACTACAGTAATATAAGGGAAAAACTCAGGGTCCCCCCCCAGGTATCCTAGAGACAGTAGCATGCTGTCCCAGGAAGGGGAGAGAGCCGCCCCACTACACAGTAGGCGGGGCAGCAGCACCCAGAACCGTATGCGCCATAGCAGAAGGCGCAACGTCCAGGTGATAGTAGGTCGCAAAGGTGGACGGCGAAGACCAATTCGCCGCCGCACAAATCTCCTCAATAGAGACACCTTTGGACAAAGCCCAAGAGGTCGACACACCCCTAGTACTGTGGGCCTTAAGTGCTTCCGGCACTTCAGACCCAGCACGGGTGTAAGCCAACCTAATAGCATCCACAATCCATCTCGACAGAGTGGGTTTGGACACCGCCTTTCGCTGACGGGCATTCATGACCACGAAAAGCTGAGAAGTAGACCTGCTGTCCACCGTCCTGTCACAGTAGGCCTTTAGGGCCCTAACCGGACAAAGACAATGAAGATGCCTATCCTCCTCTGATGCAAACGGAGGAGGATGGAAAGCCGTCAAACCAACAGGTTCCTTCGGGATCACTCGGTTCTTAGGAATAAAACTCAAATGAGGTTTAAGAAGAACCTTGGAGTCATTATTGAGAAACCTCATACAATCAGGGCTCACAGAGAGCGCATGAAGGTCGCTCACACGCTTAGCCGTAGACAAGGCAAGCAAAAGAGCTGTCTTGAAACTTAAATGTTTCAAAGAGGTCCTCCCAATTGGTTCAAAGGGTGCCTTGCATAGGCCCTCAAGAACCACTTGTAGATCCCAAGCAGGAAACAAAGCTCTGGTCACAGGTCTCAAATGGTCAACACCATGCATGAACTGGACCACCTCAGGGATTTTAGAAAGGCCTTTACCTGCCACCCCCAGGTGGCAGGCATCAATAGCCGCTAAATAACCCCTCAGTGTAGAGAACGCCAGACCAAGGTCCAGGCGATCCTGCAGGAAATCTAACACCCTCTGGGCCGGAGCCAAGTGAGCCACTACAGGTGGCTCCTGTAGCTCACACCAGTCCAAAAAGGCATTCCACCTTCCATCGTACACAGCCCTAGTGGAGGGGGCTCTAGCACTCTGAATAGTGGCTACAACCGTCGGTGAGAAGCCTGCTGCTAACAGGTTCTCCCTCTCACGGGCCAAACCCACAGGTCTAGACCCCGTGGGTCTGGATGGAAGATCTCGTCCCCTGCCTGACGCAGCAGATCCCTGTGCAAGGGGAGCTGCCAAGGGGGTCGAGAGAGCAGTGGGGTGATCAGAGACCTCCACACTCCCCTGGACGGTGCTACTAGAAGAACCTCCCGGTTGGAACATCTGACCCTCTCCAGAGTGGGAAGGATCAGTTCCAGGGGCAGGAACGTGTAGAGAAGGCCCTCTGGCCACTCGTAAGCAAACGCGTCCGTCCCCAGAGGAGAAGGTCCCCTCACTGAGAAGTAAAGGGGACACTTCGCGTTCTCCTGGGAGGCAAAGAGATCGACTCGAGGTTGACCGAACCTGGAGAAAATCTGCTTCACCACCGCAGGGTGGAGAGACCAATCCTCGTAGCGAGGCTCCCCCCTGGACAACAGATCGGCGCCGCCGTTCTGAAGGCCCGGAACATGGGAGGCTCTGATGGACCTCAAGCGAGGCAAGCACCAGAGGGTCATCTCGCGCGCCAGCTGATCCAGCGTGCGCGAGCAGAGGCCACCCTGTTTGTTGAGATAATACAGGGCCGCCGTGTTGTCCGTCCTGACCAGAACATGACAACCCAGAAGAAATGGCTCGAAATGCTTGAGCGCCAAGTAGATCGCCATTAACTCCAGATAATTGATGTGGTGCTCTAACATGGCCGGGGTCCAGAGACCCCTGGCTGAACGCCCCTCGTGGGTGGCGCCCCACCATGGGACCAGAGCGTCCATGCAGACCTGGCTGACCGTCACCTTCCTGTACCCTTGCAGGGAAGGAATCCTGAGCGCCAGTGTCCACCGCTGGAAAGGTCTCATGTGAAACCTGCCCAGACGCAGAAGTTGCACCGCTGATGCCATCAGCCCAGCTAACTTCATGCACTCCTTGTACCTGACCACCTGGTTCAGTTGGAAGGAGCGGAGACAAGTCAGAAACCTGTCCACCCTCTCCGGTGAGAGGCGGGCGGACATTGTGGCCGAGTCCAGAGATATCCCTATAAAGGAAATCTGCTGGGAGGGTGACAACATGCTTTTGCCAAAATTGACGTTGAAACCCAAGGCCTTCAGGTGTGACAACACCAGATTGGTATGGCGCGCCGCTTCTGAGCAGGAGGCGGCGGAAATCATCCAATCGTCTATTTAATTTGCGAGTCTGACTCCCTGATGCCTCAGTGGAGCAATGGCCGCCTCGGTCACTTTCACGAAAACCCGTGGGCTCAGGGAAAGACCGAAGGGGAGGACGTGTACTCGTACAGGCGCCCCTCGAAGGCGAACCGCAGGAACTTCCTGTGTGGGGGATAAATGAGGATGTGCTGATAAGCGTCCTTCAGATCCACTGAACAGTGGAAATCCCCCTGTCTCACTGATCTCATCAGAGACTCTGACGTCAGCATCCTGAATTTGAACTTTTTCAAGTGCTTGTTCAGAGCACGTAAGTCCATTATCGGACGCAGCCCCCCCCTTTTTTCTGGACCAGAAAATAACGGCTCCAGAAGCCTAAACGGCTCTGGTCGCGGGATAACTCCACTATAGCGCCCTTGCGCAATAGTGAGCTTATCTCCTCCCTCAAGGCATCCGCTTTCAAGCCGCGGGCTCGAGTGTAAATAACCTTGCTGGAGAGGGAGGGTATTTCCGCGAACTGTAGTCTGTAGCCCCGTGTCACTGTCCGAAACACCCACTGATTCGGATTGCAACGCTTCCATTGCTCCGCACACTGTGCTAACGTGTTGCTGAGCAACGGAGAAGCCTTGGGGTTGTACCGCATTAGCGGGACTACTGGGCCGAGAGGGAGAGGAAGGACGGGACCGAGAGGTTCCGTATCCGGGGGGCACGTTTCCGTATCCACTAGTCGCCGGGCTGGGAAGCGCGGGGACACCGACGGAAAGAGCGTTTCCGTCTCCGGTACGCTTATTTCCGTATCCGGTGGGAGACGGACACGTGACCTCCGAGAAGCCTAGCTTGTTAAAAATACAGGCGGCACATAGCGTGGAGCCCGGGGGACAGGGTTTATCGCATAAGTAACATAATCCCCGGCTCGGGGAATTGTATTTACGTTTACAACCTGTTCTAAGGCCTTTATATGCTTCCCGCTGGGAAGACGAGGCCAACCCTGGGTGTTGAGATGTGCTGGCTTCTTCCCTGACGCTAAAACCAAACTCCTGTCCTGAACTAGACTCGGCATTGCAGTGCCGCTCAGTGGAGACAGAGGGGTATTGCACACTAGTGAAACTATACCACTGTGAATAGGAATTAGCTTGTCTGGGAACATTTTGCAATGAGAAATATTCTGCTTGTACCCTGTCTGCGTGACTGGAGAAAGCGATTTTTTCTGAGTGGAAAGAAATTCCAGCCTGGACTTCTCTACACTGGCTAAATTCATGCAAAATGGGGTCGTCTGTACTAAAGCAGGTGGAGTCGAAAGAAACAGGCATTGTTTTATCAACACACTCTTTATTACAGGCACTGGAGGAGAGCACAGAGGAGACGTAAACATTATTTTCTTGGCATGAGAAATATTGTCCATACTGTTCACCCGTTTGCGCTTGAGAGGGGGGGTCCCCTGAAAGTTCAGGGGGACCCCGCCAAAGTCCAGTGTCACTTTCGCGGCGGCTTCCCACGGGCCTTGTGGGAGCTGGCCGGTATCCCGTGCCTGGGAGGGTGGCGGGATTGGGAGCGGGCCGGAGCCCCCGCTGCAGTGCGGGGGGGTCCCGCGGAGGAGGAGGAGGGGGTCCTAGGGGGATTGTTGGGTTTCCCCTGCTTGGAGGAAGAGCGCCCTCTGTCAGCCTGACCGAGGGCCTTGCTTCGTCCCTGCCTCTTCTCCTTTCTGGGCCCCTGGGGGTAGGGATGCGGTATCGGTACTCGCGGTATCGGTACTCGCGCCGATACAACCCTATTTTGCTGTACTCGTACTCGCCCGATACTTCTGCCGGCAGCGGCCGATACCGAACAGGGGCGTCACAAGGGGGAGAAAAGTGGGACTGGGTTACTGGGGCTCAAGGTGAAAGCCAGGGCCTTAATTATTTTATACTTTTGCTATTGAAAAATAGCAGATATGCAAGCTCACAGTGCCGCACTGCAAGCTTGCAGATCTGCTATTTTTTAAATACCCCATGAAGAACATTCATGGGGGGCCAGCAGTGAATCCTTGTACCCAGGGCCCAGAATTTGGTGCGACACCCTTGGTGCACGCTGAACGGAGTGACCGCTGGCATTCAGCGGCAGCAGGCTGTCTGTCTGTCTTTCTGCAGCTTCAACATGAGTAGGCCTACATTGAGTGATTTAGCAGCATCATTCATCATTCATTAATCTTAAAACTTGCTACGATGCAAAGTTTGTCTGAGTGCTTTGCCTTAGATGGAGAATTCAAATCCAAAAAAGGCGACTGGATGTGAATCACTCACTCATTACCTCGGCAGCTCGGCTCGAGCCTGTTGCATCAGTGTGATCCGCTCATCTGAAGAATAATCCATTTTGAGGTGAGATTTTGAGAACATGGAGAAAGTAGTCTCAGTCATAAGTTGGCTGCGAATGCCATAAATAATGGTTTAAAGTAGGCCTAACAGTGATGAGAGATGAGCGAGATGAGAGATGTCGCTTAACGAGGAGTCCTGTCAGTCCAGCTGCGCTGCGCTGGGGAGTTAATTGGTACTTGCCCTAGTTTTACGTCTTTCACTGGTGATGTAATCAATTATTTTGGAGCAGATTCCAATAGTATAAACATTATTAAAAGGCTTTCATATACTCTTGATATCTTTTTCAAATGAGGTTTAGCCTAATAGATTGAAATGTGCTAGATTTTGGCTATTTTCTGCTTGTTAATGTCAATAAATAAATTCATCAATTAATTTTCGGTTATCCCAATAGGTTTCAAAATTGTCGTGTACATGTCAGTGAAATTAGTCGCTAGGAACATCCCTAATTTTAAGATTTGTGAGGATGACAACACATTGTTTTGTATTATTAATTGTACTCGTATCGGTACTCGGTATCGGCGAGTACTCACAATGAAGTACTTGTACTCGTACTCGGTCAGCAAAAAAGTGGTATCGGGACATCCCTACCTGGGGGTCCGTCGTGGCCTCCAGGAGTTCCAAGGTGATCTTTTTATCCGCCACCTCCTGGCGGAGAAGATCCAGTCCGCCGCCCATAAGGGAGGTAGGGTGGCCAGGGAGGTCTTGCAGGACCTTCTCGGTCTCCCCTTCGGAACTGCCAGGGCATTTCACCTTCTCAAGCCACCTGGCACGTTCCGCCTGGATGCAGTAATCCATACCGTGTCCAAGCCACTCGATGGCGTTGACATTAAGGTCCATCAGCATGCGCAGCGACTTGTCGATCTCCTCCGCCGTATCTTTAGGCACCTCTCGCAACCCGCTAAAGAGGCGCCTGGTGGAGGAGAGCAGCAGCTGGGTGGCGTTCATCGTCCTGGCAGCCAGCGCGGAGGATCTGTAAGAGTTCCTGACCCTGGACGACTGCTTGTCGTCATAGCCGATGGCAAAACCAGGAGGCTTTTTCCCCACAGACAGGATGAAGGGACTGCGGCCTCCCGGACCGGTCCGCTCATGGGTTGGCTTGAGGCTCCCGATAAGGGACTGGGCCATCAGTTTGTCCATGGGAGGGCACAAGGGGATTCCCGCCTTCTCTGCGTCGTGGCAGTCGACCAAGAAGGGGAGCTTGGGGGGGTCCTTGTGCGAGGTCCAGGTCGAATGCAGGGCCTCCGCAAAACCTGGGACCAGTGGGAGCTTATCCATGCGTGGCGGGGGGGAGGGCTCCACATCCTGGCCAAGGATGGGAACTCTAGCCCGGGGTCTCCGAGCGGTAGCTCCAGGCCGCAACGGATGGTAGCACGTTCCAGCACCGAGAGCTCGTCCATGGGGATAGAGTCTGGGTCTTGTGCCGCTGTCCGGCACACGAGGAGAGGTGTCTGGGAGGGTTCCGGCGGAGACCGTGGTGTGGAGGCCGTAGCCTGCGGCAGCGATCTCGTAGCGGGCCTTGAGGGCTGGAACGTCGTACTGGAGGCAGTCAGCACAGTTCATACCCGTGGCCGGGGCCGGAGGGGACAGAGAAGACAGGGCGTGTCCTACCCCCATGCAGACAATGCAGAACGGGTGGGTGTCTTCGTTGGCGATGAGTCCTTTGCAGCTGGGAAGGCCGCACTTCTTTGGGACCATGGCTAGCAGGCTGCTAGCCGTGGGCCGTCGAGCCGCCATCGTGATGCTAACGAAGCTAAGCGAAGCTAAGCTACGGCAGGGAAACACGTGGCAGAACGCTCAAGAAGAAGGGAAAGACTCAAAGACGAGAGAAGAGACAACCACGAACTGTAGAGAGAAGAGAAAAGAGTAACGTACAGGAGGGATTCTATAAAGGCCAGTGGCCGACTTCCTAGCCGTCGCTTTAGGCTAAACTTTACAGAATAATATACAAAGGCTGAGTTCGCGACACTCTAGTTGCAGGAGCAGAGGTGCGGAAAGAGGAAGTCATGATAGCCCATAGGGCTTATATACACTCGGGGGCGGTGCCCTCGTTTTGTGATTGACAGCCCTTCCGACAAATGACATTTTTCGTACGGGAGGATATGAGTTTTATTCTGTTGCACCGCCAGATGGCGCTGATATCCCATAGGGGGACCTTGTCTGGAGGTATGATAATAAACAAAGGTTATTCTTTTTTTATGGTGCGTGTGTGTGTGTGTGTATGCTCGTGCGTGCGTGTGTGTGTGCGTCAGTTCCCCCAGGACTCGGTTCCGGTGGATCCAGACCCATTTCACCCCCGGGGCAGAGGGCTGGGCTCTGGACAACGTCCTGCTGGCTCCTGGATGTCCCTGGATGTGCTCTGGACACGGCCTGTGTGACAACGGACACTGTGTGTATGTACACACACACACACACACACACACACACACACACACGCACACACACACACACACACACACACACACACACACACACACACACACGCACACGTGCACGTGCACGTGCACGCCCACGCACACGCACAAGCATGCACACTCACAGAGAGAGGCGGGCGTTGTGCCCCTTGGGTAAAAGATGAACTGCTTCTAATTGACTTAAAATATTTAAGGTGTTTTTAATTTTTGATGTAGAGGGCAATTATAATGTGTTAATTCATATAAGGCTTAGTATCCAGGGATCCTTTTGAACTTGCCAGTTTAAACTTCAGATGTGCCATTTCAAAACATCACACGTCCTGCAATTTGCAAGACAGTAGATTTCCAGGCTGCGATTTGGCAGAAGAAAAATGTGCTTGTAGATCAGCTATTTTTTCTATTTTTGGAGCTGTGTGAAGCACAGGCTCCCTATACGTGGCCGTGTGGGTCTGTGTGTGTGTGTGTGTGTGTGTGTCTGTCTGTGTGTATGTAGCCTGAACTTCCTAAACTTCGGCACGCCACTAGTCCCACAGTTTTGCCACCACACACTCGCGCCATATGTCAAATCGACCGGCTTTTTCAGGAATCGTGGGCTATTACTTTTCTAAGAGAAAGGTTCTATAGTTTAATTGATATTAATTTATTAGTGAATTAATTTTCCCCATTGACTTATAATGGGAATTGCAAAAACTCACATTCAATTATTTGTCTCTCGCAAACCATAGGGGCTAGAGTTTCAAGACTTGGAGAGGAGGTTCATAATGCTTTCAAGGATTAAATAAAAAATAATTGTGTCATTTGGCCGCATGGTGGCGCCATAACACCCCACTTTACGTTTTGGCCTGTAACTCTTGAACCGTAGGTCGGAAAATTAAAAATATTTTTTCCCTGGATTCCTTGGGTCATGACGCATCTCCCCATATAGGCCTCGGGAGCTTATCCATGCGTGGCGGGGGGGAGGGCTCCACATCCTGGCCAAGGATGGGAACTCTAGCCCGGGGTCTCCGAGCGGTAGCTCCAGGCCGCAACGGATGGTAGCACGTTCCAGCACCGAGAGCTCGTCCATGGGGATAGAGTCTGGGTCTTGTGCCGCTGTCCGGCACACGAGGAGAGGTGTCTGGGAGGGTTCCGGCGGAGACCGTGGTGTGGAGGCCGTAGCCTGCGGCAGCGATCTCGTAGCGGGCCTTGAGGGCTGGAACGTCGTACTGGAGGCAGTCAGCACAGTTCATACCCGTGGCCGGGGCCGGAGGGGACAGAGAAGACAGGGCGTGTCCTACCCCCATGCAGACAATGCAGAACGGGTGGGTGTCTTCGTTGGCGATGAGTCCTTTGCAGCTGGGAAGGCCGCACTTCTTTGGGACCATGGCTAGCAGGCTGCTAGCCGTGGGCCGTCGAGCCGCCATCGTGATGCTAACGAAGCTAAGCGAAGCTAAGCTACGGCAGGGAAACACGTGGCAGAACGCTCAAGAAGAAGGGAAAGACTCAAAGACGAGAGAAGAGACAACCACGAACTGTAGAGAGAAGAGAAAAGAGGGTCATGACGCATCTCCCCATATAGGCCTCGCCCATTTGCGCCATGATAGATTTTCCGCCATCTTGAATTTTCTCCAAAACACACTTTTTGCTCCTTTTCCTACATATTTTCTTCAAATGTCACAAAAATCGGTACACATGATCCACACACACACACACACACACACACACACACACACACACACACACACACACACACACACACACACACACACACACACACACACACAGCTCCACTTCACACGGGTGTGATTTTTATGACTACATTTAAATCCACCTATTGGTATGAAGGTGGATTCTGCTTTTCAATGGAAATGGAGTGGTTTGTTACCATTTGTGGGTTTCTGCAAATATACGCTTCAATCCCCATACAAATTAGAAAGGCAAAATAGGGAAAGAAACCTGTGAAAAAATGCATGTGCAGGAGATTGTCAGGAAAAGTGCAGAAAAGCCTGCAGACTTGAAACGGCACCTGTAGCTCATTCGGGGGGGCAGTCTTGGACGCCCAGGCACCTAGGATTCCGATAGGTCTTTGGTATGTTTAGGTGTGATATGAAGTGTTAAAGGTAGGTTAAGTGATTTCATTTAATTCAAATAATAACACAATGGGTCTATGTTCTGATAGTACCAGTAGTATAGTGTTTGGTCCATATTTGGTCTTCTGCCTTATCCTCTGTGAGGAGAAAAAAGCGGTTTCATTTGCTCCACCAAAACTGTTGGGAGACAGGTTTTCTTCCAATCAGGATAGAGTGGGGCCAAGGCCAGCCTCCACTTGATCTTGATTGGAGGAAGGCCCCCTCCTGTCACCTACGCGTATTTGGAATGGACACCCGGGCTCCAGGGAAACCCCGCCCACCGAAGCTTTTGATTGGCTGAAGCGGAGCTAGGGAGCGC
Organism: Nannobrachium achirus; assembly: GCF_963921795.1. Lineage (NCBI taxonomy): Eukaryota > Metazoa > Chordata > Actinopteri > Myctophiformes > Myctophidae > Nannobrachium > Nannobrachium achirus. The sequence goes on along the minus strand of NC_137820.1, from coordinate 35,383,851 downwards.
TCAATTGTAGTCGCTTGGACAGGGCGTTTATCGTGGGCTTGCCCAGGCCTTACGGCCTGGGCATAAATATAACGATTGCATTCACCACGGCTTCGTAACTCGCGCGGCGCTCCGCCGGCCGCGCGGCCCTGGCCCGCTCTTCGCGGCCACTCGCGCCTGCGGCGCTCGGGGGCGAAGAGCAGGACCAAGGTCCGCTGGCCTGCGCGCCGCTTGCAGTGTCGTGGACAATCGAGCGGCTCCGTCTGGAGCCCGGGTGTCCATTCCAAATACGCGTCACCTACATGAAAACTGAAACTGAAACTTAAGTGAAATCACTTACCCTACCTTTAACTCTGATAAGGCATTATGATTAGGTCTGATATGAAGTGTTAACTCTAATAAGGGTCTATGTTTAGGTCTGATATGAAGTGTTAACTCTAATAAGGGTCTATGTTTAGGTGTGATATGAAGTGTTAACTCTAATAAGGCTCTATGTTTAGGTGTGATAAAGGCTTCGGGGGTCCCCACTGCGTCCCGACGGCCCCCCTGCCCTCCGTCCTCAGGGACGACTTCAACGAGAACCTGCAGCAGGAGACGTGGCCTGAGGTCCACGGCGCCGAGCGAGGAACACTGAGCGGAGAGCCGCTCAAGTCTGGCACTGCCCTCATCTTTAAAGGGGTACTACACCTGTTTTTTAACAGTCTTTAAAGGGGTATTACACCTGTTTTTAAACAGTCTTTAAAGCTGTACTACACCAGTTTTTAAACAGTCTTTAAAGGGATACCACACCTGTTTTCTAATGGCCTTTGTGTGTGTGCATGTGTGTGTGTAGGACGGCCTTCGTATGCTGGTTTCCAGGGATCTGGACTGCACCAGTACTCTGTACATCCAGTTCAGCTTCAAGTTCATCACTAAAGGTACATGTGACACGTTGTGACATGTTGTTTGTGACAGTCTGCGGACCATCTGAGTGTCTGACCTATAGGCCTACCATAGTTTTAACTGGAGTAGGCACAGAACAGTTCCTCTCTGTGCATGCCTGTGAATCCACTCCATTGGTCAACCAACCCTCCCAGTCCTGGGATGCTTGCTCTGTAGCACTGATATGTGTTACTACATATTAAACGGCTGTTATTTAATGGTATGAATGAACCAATGAATCCTTCATGCATTCATGCATTCATGTTAGCTTCATGTTTTGTATCATTTTTTTATCCCACGATTTTGAAAGCCATTTTTCACCCAGTGCCAATTGTGTAATGTAACCCTGGGTGCTACACTCCCTCTGCCAACCTGGGGAGAGCAACAGATAGATAGATACCTTTATTACAGACTGACCTCATGCTTCCTTCTATGCATGAGGAGTCCAAGCCGCTTCTTTTCACCTGACAGGGGGGGAGATTCCCAGGTATGTTATTCCAACCAGTTCCTTTCCACTCCATCAAGACGACCCGGCAGGCCAGGGGGAGGCAGTATAGAGACCAGGATTACTGCATGTTTTTGTGAGGGTACAGTCTAGTCTACCCTAACCCCCCATATAGCTTCATGTTAACGTGAGCCGTGGTGTGTGCTGTTCAGGTGTTCCAGAGCGCTCCCACTCGGTCCTCCTGCAGTACTCGGTGAACGGAGGCATCAGCTGGCTCCTGTTGGACGAGTTCTACTTCCCCACCTCCACTGACACCTTGTTCCTGCACCTGCCCCTCCCTGCCAGCGCTCAGACCAACGCCACGCGCTTCAGACTGTGGCAACCCTACAACAGTGGTGAGACTGTACCATCTCTCTCTCTTCTCTCTCTGTCTCCCCTTCCTAACATTAACCTTAAGACATGTGCAACACACTCTCACTCTCCAAAATGCACATTGTAACTTCTTAGGACGGACATCCCAGGAAGTCAGACGGTGACTAGAAGGGTGTTCCCTTCCAGGCACGCAGCCTAAAGCGGACTTAAAGGGATAGTTCACCCCCACAATGACTATTTCTTCCTATCGATTACTTTACCATTCATGGATATTATTTCGTTTTTGTCATATTCCTAAGCCAATAATTTGATGAGTCCCTATAGAGACACAAAGGAGACCCTTTGTGTCACAAGAGGCACCGCTGATTAATTCGGCGAGCCTATTGAGACGTAACTCGCCGTACGATTCGTAACTCATATCCCCCCTAGTCAACATGTGCTGTATGTCAACGTTTGACAACGTTTGTGTGTGTGCTCCAGGTAAGAAGGAGGAGGTGTGGGTCATAGATGACCTCATCATCGACGGCGGTTCTCTCCAGAACTCTCCTCTGGTGTTCGACGGCTTCGAGGATGGACCGGAGGCCAACAACTGGCTGTTCTACCCCGGGGGCAACACTGGGGTCTACTGCCCCTACCAGAAGACTGGCCTGTGAGGAGACACACACACACACACACACACACACACACACACACACACACACACACACACACACACACACACACACACACACACACACACACACACACACACACACACCTTTTGTGAGCTTAGCGTTAGGGTTAGGATTAAGGTTTAGGGTTAGGCATTGTTACAAAAGGATAATGAGTACTCACAGCAGGTCTTTGCTGAAGCAGTATAGGTTTTCAAATGACCCCTAATAATAAATGGGTTCATCACCAATTACACTGTCTAAATGTCTTGTGTGTGTGTGTGTGTGTGTGTGTGTGTGTGTGTGTGTGTGTGTGTGTGTGTGTGTGTGTGTGTGTGTGTGTGTGTGCAGGGATCAGGATGAGTCTGCCATGGTGTTTGTGTCCAGTGAGCTGGGAACACTCCATCACCACCAGAGACATCGACGTCAACGAACACACTATCATCCAATTTGAGGTAGGCACGCACGCACGCACGCACGCACGCACGCACGCACGCACGCACGCACGCACGCACACACACACACACACACACACACACACACACACACACACACATAGAGCAACTATCACTTACATCCGCTTGTTGCTGTTATGTATGTGTGTGTGTTGCGCAGTGGTGTAATGTAACTAAGTACTCAAGTACCGTACTTAGGTACACTTTTGAGGTATTTGTACTTTACTTGAGTATTTCCAATTTCCAATACTTTTACTTTTACTCCACTACATCTCGGATCCAAATATTGTACTTTGACTTTGCTACATTTATTTGAAAACTGACGCATTGTGAGCTTGTAGATCGGCTTTTTTCAAACATTTTGTACTTTTGGTACTTTAAGTACTTTTTGATGCCACACTCAAGTTGCCACACTATATTGCATTATTGATACTTTTATTTAAGTAAAATATGTGTACTTTTTCCACCACCGTGTGTGTGTGTGTGTGTGTGTGTGTGTGTGTGTGTGTGTGTGTGTGTGTGTGTGTGTGTGCGTGCGTGTGTGTGTGTGTGTGTGTGTGCGTGTCCAGATCAACGTGGGATGCACGACGGACAGCTCCTCTTCAAACCCCGTGCGCCTGGAGTTCTCGCGGGACTTCGGCTCGACGTGGCACCTGTTGGTGCCCCTGTGCGCGGGCGGTGCCACCCCGTCCTCCCTGTGCTCCACCGAGCTCCACCCTGCCTCCGTCTACTACCCTGGCACCACCCACGGCTGGAGGAGGGAGGTCGTCAGCTTTGGCAAGCTGCGCCTTTGTGGGTAAGAAACATGGCAGAGGAGTTGGATCCAAGGAGTTTGAGGAACCAGGTGGAATGGTTTTTAAACACACTATCAGAGCTACAGAGGTACTTCATTCACTTTGCTCAGATGTCATAATGTGCGGTATAGGGAAGAAATGCTACCCAGGGGGACATTATTTCATTAAATTAATAGCAAAATGGCCGCTGTTTGAATATGGTGAATGGAACAGCCTAGAAACCTCGGTTCTTGAGGTCATCTAGGACCTGGTACTGGAGGTTCCAGTATAAGATAGGGACTGGGAGTATAATTTATGTTTGTCTTGAAAATACAGTATGTTTATTTAATGTACATGACTGTACAAGGAGTGTACAAGGAAAAATACTTCCTGGACTTAAATGTGTTGTCCTTTTGAAGTTTTAAGTGTTTGTTGATTATTTTTGAATAAACTAACCAAAACTAAGTTCTCCATACCATATTTCCACCCCTCTCTCTCTCTCGCTCGCTCTCTCTCTCTCTCTCTCTCTCTCTCTCTCTCTCTCTCTCTCAGGTCGGTGAGGTTCCGCTGGTACCAGGGTTTCTATTCGTCGGGTCAGGCCCCTCCCACCTGGGCTCTGGACAATGTGTACGTGGGTCCTCAGTGCCAGGACATGTGTCACGGTCACGGTGCGTGCGAAGGCGGGACGCACTGCGTGTGCGACCCGGGATACTCCGGTCCCGACTGCTCGCTGCCCAACACGCCCAACCCGGACTTCCTCAAGGAGGACTTTGAAGGTATGTTTTTGTACGTGCGTGCATGCGTGCGTGCGTGCGTGCGTGACACTGATATATCATAGTTCAGTGGTTCCCAAACGTTTTGGCTCGAGACCCAAAAGAGAAATTTCAGGTTTGTTTGATTGATTGCAATGCAGGATTAAAGTAGTTAATCATTATTCGCATGCATCTACAGTGAGGGTGAGTACCGGTACATCCTGTTTGGCAGCTGCATTCAGACGTGTGGCTGGTATATCCCTTAGAGATAGGGAGAGAAGTTCAGTCACCCGAGAGAGACTTGGAGTAGAACCTCTGCTCCTACACTTGGAAAGGAGTCAGCTTAGGTGGTTCGGGCAATCTAGTACGGATGCCTCCCGAGCGCCTTCCTAGGAAGGTCCTCGATGCACGTCCCACTGGGGGAGACCCTGTGGCAGACCAAAGACCAGATGGAAGGATTCTATCTCCACACTGGCCTGGAAACGCCTGGGTATACTCCCTGAAGGAGTAGAGGAAGTTGCTCAGGATAGGCAACTCTGGAAATATCAGTTGGAACTGTTACCCCTACGATCCGATTCTGGATGAGCGGTTGAAGATGGATGGATGGATTTCTTAAAATGTCCAACCTGAGTGATCCAGAGGCTCCAGTCAACAAGGCATAATTGTTGCTGTCGAGCAGAAACAGTTGGACACGGTGATGGACTTACGAGGTTTCAAGCCGACGGTCACGGCATTGATATGCTGTGCAATCAGAGCGTCAGCAGCGTGCTGCAGCTCAGCACAGCAGGGGAAGGACTCCCCAACTCACACGGATACTCGTAGGATACTCACGGTGTGTGTGTGTGTGTGTGTGTGTGTGTGTGTGTGTGTGTGTGTGTGTGTGTGTGTGTGTGTGTGCGTGTGCGTGTGTGTGTGTGCGCGCGTGTAGGAGGGGCGGTGGACTCGGAGCGCTTCGCTCTGCTCAGTGGAGGGAAGTTGAGCAGGAAGTGTGGCATCATGTCCAGTGGAAACCACCTGTTCTTCAGCGAGGACGGACTGAGGATGTTACTGACCCAAGATATGGACCTGACTAATGCTAGGTAACGTGCACGCAGGCGCGCACACACACACACACACACACACACACACACACACACACACACACACACACACACACACACACACACACACATGCTAGCAATGTTCAGACCATTGGTTTATGTACATGGTCCAGGCTTCCAAATATGAGTATGCAGAGTCGGTACCCACAGTTTGCTATTATTCTAAGCAACGGTTGGTACTTTGGAATATTTATCTTGGAAAGCCTGGTTCATGTATATTTCAGAAACATAGCCTATACTTCTAGAATAGGTCAACATTAGGTAGGGTGACCAGATGTCCCCCTTTGGGTGGGAGTGGGACAGTCCCACATTTCCATGACTTTTCAGGCGTCCCACGAATTGAGACACCGTCCCACATTGTGACTGGCAGGCTTCAGTAATAAATCAATGCGCAGGTGTTAACACACATTATTTATTAGTTACATAAAGCTTGTTTTAAAAGCAACGGTTCAAAATGAAGTTGGTTTTCCGTTGCAAATCTCTCTCATTGTCTCTTTTCCTGCAAGATATGTTTTAAGCCTGTTAAAATAACATGAGAGCAGGTTAATAACAACATTAAAGGCAGTATTAGGCCTATGGTCGAATATGACGTCAAGGCATTTAACAGCACACACACCCCCAAGCCCGTCCCACATTGTCCTACGCAAGCGGTACTTCTGTCCCTCAAAGTTTGGATCTGGTCAGTATTTGGTGATGCCAGGAAAGACCTCATACCGGTAAGTATAATTAAACCATTCTTACATGTTTATATACATTGTTTGTCTGTGTGTGTGTGTGTGTGTGTGTGTGTGTGTGTGTGTGTGTGTGTGTGTGTGTGTGTGTGTGTGTGTGTGTGTGTGTTGTGTGTGTGTGTGTGTGTGTGTGTGTGTGTGTGTGTGTGTGAACAGGTTCGTTCAGTTCTTCTTGAGGTTGGGGTGCGGCAAAGCGGCGCCGGACCCTCGCTCGCAGCCGGTGCTCCTGCAGTTCTCGGTGGACGGGGGTCTTTCCTGGGTCCTGATGCAGGACTTCCTGTTCAGCAACAGCAGCAACCAGGCTCGCCTGGTGGCCCTGGAGATCCCGCTGCGCGCGCGGACCGCCGCCACCCGCCTGCGCTGGTGGCAGCCGTCCGAGAACGGACACTTCTACAGCCCCTGGGTCATCGACCAGGTAGACAACCACCACCAGTGTCTAATCTAATCCAGTGGTTCTCAACCTTTTCAGGCCGCGGCCCCCAAAATAATCATATTTCAACGGGGGACCCCCTACCCTGACAAGCACTTGGAGTTGGCATTAAAGTCCTTAAATTGTCTCCTTATAATTATATCCTTGTCGGTAGATACCCTGTATACACGCATGTTGTTCTGTTTACTGTTAAGTGAGAAAACACTGCTAACCCATTAGCTAAACATCTGGGGACCTCCAAAAATAATTTGGGGACCATTGTCCTATGGTACAGGTGGTGTTGGGTGGCAGTGCCAGTGGCTGGTGGTATGTGTATTTCCTATAATAACCCTGATGTTGTCCTACAGGTGGTGGTGGGTGGCAGTGCCAGTGGCTGGGGTCCCCTGGAGGATGACTTCTCCTCCATAGATGGCCGCTCGTGGCTGCTGCACCCCGGCGGGACTCGCATGCCGGTGTGCGGCTCCGACGGCCCGGCCTTCGCCTTCATCGAGAAGTCCAACACGCGCTACGCCGTCACCACCGACATCTCCCTGGGAGCCGACGCCTTCATCCAGTTTGACTTCTCCGCCTCTTGCTCCGTCACCAACTCCTGTTACTGTAAGTCAGTGGTTCTCAACCTTTTCAGGCCATGACCCCCAAAATAACCATAATTTAACTGTGAACCCCCCACCCTGACGAGCACTTAAAGTTGACACATTACATTTTGTATAACACAGTTCTATTGTGAAAATAGACAATCTACATGCTCACAACGCCTCGCAACGCGAGGCATTGTGAGCATGTAGATCGGCTATTTTCACAATTTCTACATCTAATATTTGACAAGTCCATCAATAGTATTAAAACGGTTAAAAAGACATTTGCACTATTTACAGTTTCAAGTGTCATTCCCACCGGGCACGATAAAGATAAAGATATCGTTTTAAAAATCGTACTAAACTCAAGTGGAGACCTAACACCACAACGATAACACCAACATAATTGATGTGAACGCCGACATATCGTTCTGGTTATCTTTATTGTGGCCGGTGAGAACGACGTTTCATACCAAAGACTTAACGAAGTTATTGAGAAACATTATTATTATCATTCACTGCATGGTTTACATGTATTGTTAACCGGAGGTGGAATTCAAACTCACTTGCTGTGAACTCACAAGCTAGAAACCAACCCGTTGTTTTTTCTTGTGCAAGTAAACAGCGAGATAAAATGCACGTAAATGATTGATTCAAAGCCACATTTTTTGTATTGTCCACCTCTTTGTATGTTTCAACTGCAAGAAGTCAGGAAACCTTTGGGAGTTCTTGGATATGCGTCTAATGTGGATGTATACATTACAGCTATAAAATTGGGTCTAACATATTTGTAGAAAAGTACAGCTATAAAACTACACATGGATGTAGAACTGGAGTATTCGTAGGATCTGGATCTAACGTGGCTTCCTATATTGCAGCTATAGAGTTGGAGTATTCCTTGTATCTGTTTCTAACATGGCTGTATATGGTATATCATAGCTATAGAGTTGGGAGTAGGCTATTTGTTGGATCTGGGTCTAACGTGGATGTTTATATTACAGCTATAGAACTGGAGTATTCTTTGGATCTGGGTCTATCATGGCTTCCTCTGGTCAGAGACTGTCTGCCCACCAGTCCAGACTGTTCCTCCCACACCCTGCAGAGGGTGCTGCTGAGCGACACATACAACAAGTGGGGGCGTGTCACCCTGCCCATCCCGCCATACGCAAGGTACTGTACGCACGCACACAAGCACGGTATGCACGCATAGTAGCAGCTTAGTATGGAGGAGGTATTTGTTTTTATACCCATGAAATATATATTGTTTGTATTGTCAACGTTACATCTTGTGGGATACTGTACTTAAAGACGGGGTGCCTTGATGTTTTTCCCCCCCAAAACACATTTGTTTTAAGAAAGTGTACATGAAGTGTTAAGTGTGTGTGTGTGTGTGTGTGTGTGTGTGTGTGTGTGTGTGTGTGTGTGTGTGTGTGTGTGTGTGTGTGTGTGCGCGCGCGTGCTTGTGTTTGTGTTTGTGCGAGCACAGGTCTCCAGCCACCAGGTTCAGGTGGTACCAACAGGCACCGTTTGACAAGCAGCAGACATGGGCTCTGGACAACCTGTACGTAGGAGACGGATGTCCCGACATGTGCTCTGGACACGGACGCTGTCAGCAGAACTCCTGTGTGTACGTACACACACACACACACACACACACACACACACACACACACACACACACACACACACACACACACACACACAAGCAACACTAATTGTAAGCTTAATAGAAAAAAAATTAAGCATAGAACAGTCATTTCTCTTGTGAGGATCCAGGAAAATGCTTTAGCTACTCCCCAAAACAAAGATGTTGTTTTAAGATGTTGAAAGTCTAAAGTCTTAGTGGGAACACTATAAGCCCCCCACCTCACGTCACGTCTAAAATACACCTTTTAGCCAGAAAAGAAAATATTTAACTGGAAGAAGAAAAAGAAAAAGGTTTTAGTTACTCAACTCTTCCTGTTCAGCTTTCTAAACCGTCTTGTTTTTGGTGAGTAGCGACTAGCGAGTAGCTTTTATTATATTTTTTTACTACAGATGAGAGGCTGTTCTACCGGCGGTATGTGGGCAGCTGCTCGCTATGAGCCAGAGCTAGTTTTGGGGTTAAGGTTAGGATTAGGGTTTACGTTTGACCTTGTATCTTCTAGGTGTGATCCGGAGTGGGGAGGTGAGTACTGTGACGAGGCGGTGGCTCCCCTGCCCTCCCAGTTGAAGGACAGTTTCAGCAGAGCCCCGTCCCTCTCTCACTGGAACCTGCTGACCGGAGGCAAGCTCAGCAGCGTGTGTGGAGCCGTGGCCTCTGGGGCGGCGCTGCACTTCAGCGGGGTAAACATTCAAACGTTGATTCGTTCATTCATGAATTTTCTATCTCCTCTCCGAAGTCTCGTTTGGTCAGTCTGTCCATTACAGAGGTGTTAAAGGGTTGTAGTTCACAGTAGATCTCAACCTGACGTGTGTGTGTGTGTGTGTGTGTGTGTGTGTGTGTGTGTGTGTGTGTGTGTGTGTGTGTGTGTGTGTGTGTGTGTGTGTGTGTGTGCGTGCGTGCGTGCGTGCGTGCGTGCGTGCGTGCGTGCGTGCGTGCGTGCATGTTGTATGGGTGTCGGGTTAGGGTTGCAGCAGACAGCTGGTCACGGTGGACCTAAACTTGACCAGCGCCGAGTTTGTCCAGTTCTACTTCATGTACGGATGCATGGTCGCCCCGAGCAACCGTAACCAAGGAGTTCTGCTGGAGTACAGCTTGAACGGAGGAATCCACTGGATCCTGCTGACAGAGATCTTCTACGATCTGTACACTAAACCTGGGTAATATGAGTTAATGTCGAAGGGTCCTTGGGCAAGACTCTGAACCCCTAATTGCCTCCGGTGAGTAGGTTGGTGCCTTGCATGGCTTCCTCCGCCACCGGTGTATGAATGTGTGTGTGAATGGGTGAATGTAATGCACAATCTATGTAAAGCGCTTTGGATTAAAAGCGCTATATAAATGCACCATTTACCATTTTTATTTTATTTAATAAACACACACTACTGACTGAAATATTAGATAGATAGATATACCTTTATTGATCCCACAAGGGGAAATTCAGGTGACATTAACAGCACAGCAGTAAAATGACACAGGATACAGAAATATTGTTGTTGTCGGGTGAATACCTTGTATGTCCAAAACCGTTCATTTTGCATTTATCATTTTAAAAATGATTTAAACTAGTAAAAACAGCCGATTTACAAGCACACGTAAATCACAGGCGTTGTGTGCTTGTAGATCTGCTGTTCTGCTGTTCTGCTACTTTTGTGCGACGGCCTTGTATGATGAAGCAGGGCTTTACTTTGCGAAAGAACGTACAAATTTGAAACTTGGAGATACGAGGTTTCCACCCGACAACGACAATATAGACACAGATATATTATGATACACTAAATTAGGGTAGCACACACACACACACACACACACACACACACACACACACACACACACACACACACACACACACAGTTTGGATTCAGGGGAGCCGTGACGTGATCTATATCAGTGAGTTCAGATCCACAATTTTCCAGTCCCCGAATTGAATCGTAAACGAATGCTATTGGGTGGAAGCAGCCCAAAAACATACCCTGCTTTGCCATCTTATTTTTTTATTTATTTTTTAACAGAACCATAACTTACAAAAATGTGTATCATGAAGACATGAAACTAGCAAATTGAAAATAAAGTATTTATGGAAAGGTAAGGTAGTAAAACGAAGTGTAAAGTCAAGTGAACTCACCATTGACTCCAGTGGAATGGTAATTATTTTGCAGTAGGGGAATTAGCGACCCCTTCTGGGCCATTCATGAGGACGGCAGCGTTTTCTGCAGCATTTTGGCTTCATATCCAAGGGCGAACGCTTGCCGCACTGGTCCTAACGCTACCTCTATCACGTCGTCAGGTTTGTGAACGTTTTGCTGCCCCCTGCTGCTCGCCAGGAGGGAGTGCGCGTGCGCTGGTGGCAGCCGCAGCACGACGGAGCCGACCACAGCGACTGGGCGCTGGACAACGTGCTCATCTCGGGCTCGGATACGCGCGCTCACATCTCCGACACGTTTGGCGGCGTGGCCCTACCCAACCACGAGAGGACGCCGGCCGACGGCACCGCCTCCGGCAGGGGGCCGGACAGCGAGCCAGAGGAAACGCCTATAGGTACCGTGTGATTGGCCTATGGGTCTGTCACTAAATATATTACAGGTCAAGTGTGAGTGGGCAAAAAAAAAGAAGAGAAAAATGGGGGGGGGGTGGGGGGGGGGGGGGGAATACTGAAAAGAGCAGATCTACAAGCTCAGCAATGCGTGGTGAGCTTGTAGATGTACTATTTTCAGTAGTAGTAGGGCATTCATTTACAACAAAATAAGTAACAAAAACATAATAGAGATACAAGGTTTCTGCCTGACATCAAACAACAGCAGAAAAAGGTTGACATGTAAATCCAAAACTATTTGGGTCAATCTAAACGAATGTAATACCTCATTGCATTGCTCTGATTCCCTACTTTATATGACGTAACAACTAAAATGGTAATATTATTATTTATTAATAATCACTTTTGTCACAAATGCATTAGGTATTATTATGTTTACATGAATCTATTCGCAATTTCTAACTTTCCACATTCTGTATGTCTGCCTGTCTTTCTCTGTCTGTCTGTCTGTCTGCCTGTCTGTCTGCCTGTCTGTCTGTGTGCAGTGAGTGCTCATTGGCTGTTCTCAGAGGACTGTGTCATCCAGAGGTTTTGCAGTTCTCCAGATGGAGTGATGGTTTGCGGGAGTGACGACGGGCGGGAAGTCTACGCTGTCACCCATGACATCATCCCTGATAAAGGCTGGGTAATGCAGTTCAAGGTAAATATAATACATACTACTAGTAAGACGCCTCAGGGCGACAAGGGCGAGGTCGCGCCATGTCTTGGCCGTCTGGCCAGTGATGTATATCGGACCAGTTCCCCATATATGGATATGAAGTCCTGTTAGATATGGGCTTAACTCATTGATTGCCCTTTTCAAGATGGCCGCCAAGTACCAGGATGCCACCTTCCTAAATTTCTAGTGCACGGATCAATGTTTAGTGCACGGATCGTGCACGCCCATGCCTAGATCATGCACCATTATGTGTAGTACTTTTCAGCTTTCAAACAAAAACATCCGCTTGGAAATCTGTTCAGGCATTCATGAGATAGAAGCCTTCAAAGTCAGACAAAACAAACATTTTGCCATTTTGAAAGATGTGTTTGTTATGGGGCTAAACATGCAATTTCGCGATTGCGATCATGCCTAATACATTTTAGGCATTTTTGGATTTTTTTTTTTATAAAAAAAAATGTTTTGAAAAAAAAAAAAAAAAAAAAGTTTTCTTTATTTATTTTTTTCAAAATGGCTGCCAACTCAGGAAACTCGGGCTGTGGCAGCCTGGGACTACTGTAATAACTCGGGGAAACTCGGGCCTTGGCAATCAATGAGTTTTTAATATTGATGACATCAGGGATCTCCATATATGGGCATAGAGTGGTTCCCATGACATCACAACACACAATCCCTTTTATGCCCATACATGGAGATCCCTGTCTGAACCAGCCACACCACTGTGATGTCACCTGTGATCCCTGCTCTGAGTATCTGACATCACTGTGATGTCACCTGTGATGTCACAGGGAACCTCAGTTTCAGGCACTACACGTATACGGATAAGCTGTGCCGGTTCTGACGGTAAACTGCGACCTACGGTCGCAAAAACTACAAAATGACAATTATTAAAATAACTACAAGATGACATACAACTGTTGGCTCTGCACTTTTTTCCCCTCTACCTATTGCAAAAAATAGTCGATCTACAACGCCTCACCTTGTGTGTTTGTAGATCAGCTATTTTCGGCTAACGTTCTCTTCAGAATAGGGAATCTAGGGTTCAAGTGGTTAATGTAAAAAAAAAAAAACAATAGAATTCTGGCTTAATTTCCATTTCAGGTCAGGAAGTAGAAAATGGTGGAATACATACGCTTCATTTACGCTCTGTAGTCACCGTTCCCTTAGTCCATCTTTTCTACAGTCTATGGTGTGTATGATTATATATTGTGTGCGTGCAGATCGCAGTAGGGTGCAGTGCTCCAGAGCGACCAGCAGAGCGTCAGGTTCATGTCCAGTACTCCATGGATTTCGGGGTGACGTGGAAGTACCTGGTCCCCCAGTGCCTCCCGGCGGACCCCCGCTGTGGGGGCGCCGTCTCCCAGCCGTCTGTCTTCTTCCCTGCCGAGACCTGGAAGAGAGCCGTCTACCCTCTGCCCGACAGCCTGGCTAACAAGTACGTTAACACAATACTACAGGGGCAAGTGGCGCAGTCGGCAGCGCCATTGCATCACAGCTAGAAGGTCCTGGGTTTGATTCCCGCTGGGGACACTGTGGGCGCTGGGGGCGTGTTCTTACAAAAATTGTGGGATACACATTTTGAAATGAACACAATACTACACAACGCAATAAACAACACAGTATAGAACACAACACAGCTGGCATGACAAATAATGCTATAGGCTCACCCTACAGGGTAATCAGGGTGATTTGAGGTCGGGTCCCTCCGGACTATCAGTATCTACCGATTATCCGGCATTTTTTTCTCCAGTGGAATTGTCCCAATGTGAAATGTTTTCGTTGACTAAATATAAGATTTTCAAAACTAGACTTTTCAGTCGTATTTAGGCAGGCATTGATGTTGTCGTAATGCCTGATTTAAGGGCTTTGCACACAGGCACGACTTTTCGCACAGAAAAAACTGACGATTTTTTTTTAAAGAAACCAATGATTCTCTATGACCTCATGCATACCTGCTCGGGTTCCCGATCAAACCCAGATCGATTTGTGCGTCTTTTCGCATGCGGTAGAAACTCATTGACTCCTTTTATTACTCCTTTTCAGATCCGCAGAGCTCGATTCCGCACAGCATTGCACACCAAATCAAATGTGTTTTAATCATGCAGAAAACTGAATAAATGCAACGGGCCTGTGTGCAAAGCCCTTTATACTTGGCTACACGTGCCGAAAGTAAACGATCTACAATGCGCCACAGACGTGTTGTTGGCACAAATATACAAATATAAAAAGATTCAAAAAACGCGACTCACTCAATTAATCAAAAACGTAATGTGTGTGTGTGTGTGTGTGTGTGTGTGTGTGTGTGTGTGTGTGTGTGTGTGTGCGTGCGTGTGTGTGTGTGTGTGTGTGTGTGTGTGTGTTTGCGCGTGTGTGTGTACGTGTGTGCGTGCGTGCGTGTTTGGATGGATCAGGGCGGTCCGGTTCCGGTTCTTCCAGGAACACTCGGACACCCAGTGGGGGGTGGAGAACCTGTACATGGGGCCTGCCTGTGACGCCCACTGTGGAGGACATGGAGACTGCCTGGAGCGGAGGTGTCTGTGCGACCCTGGGTTCACCGGACACAACTGCTACGCCAGCACTGCACTGAAGGTATACAGTTATGATGGAGAGGAGAGGAGAGGAGAGGAGAGGAGAGGAGAGGAGAGGGGAGGGGAGGGGAGAGGAGAGGAGAGGAGAGGAGAGGAGAGGAGAGGAGAGTGTTTTATAATAAACATTATATCATTTTATTCAATCTGTTGCTTCAATAGCTTTGATCACTGTTCACAGTATCTCTGTTTAATTAAGTGGGGGTAACCCTAACCCTAACTATTTCTGGGTTAATCAATTCAAACCGGGAAAAGCATCTATCTGTGCCATTTTACATTTTGGCACAATCATTTTAACCTCTTGAATCATATTTTATATACAAGCGCATAGAGTGTCATTTTGTGCATCACTATGAGCTTTTAGATCTGCTATTTTTGTGTAATGTAATGTGCAGTAGGTACAACAAAGCAGTGCCATGAATTGATGGTGCAGATATCTTAGGACAACCACTTGAACTGGTTTATCTTGATTGGTGCTAGAATGTGTATCTGCGGGCCAGATACATATCATTTTGGGGGTCCTTGACATGAAAACGTTTTGAGCAACCTGTTTTCAGAAACCTGTTAGGTTTTAGAAGTTTGTAGATTCGGCCCCAGGTCTAAAGCTGGAGGGCGGAGGGAACAAATGAGCAGGGTTTTCGGCCACAGTCTCATCACGTGTCCTCCTTGCAGGCGTCTCTGAAGGAGCGCTTTGACTGGGAGGGGTCTCCGTCAGGGGGCGGAGCCTCCCAGTGGGCGGTGCTAGAAGGGGGCCGTCCCTGTACAGACTGCGGCGTCCTGGTGGAAGGAAGCGCCTTGTACTTTGATGGAGCCGATGGACGGCAAGCTGTCACCGTGGACCTGGACCTGAGAGGAGCCAAGTATGTAGAATACATTAAATACACTGTTAAAATACATTAAATATATGGTTAAAGTACTTTAAAAGTACTGTTAAAATACATTAAATATAGGGCTAAAGTACTTTAAATATACTGTTAAATACATTAAATACTGTAGACCTGAACCAAGTAAGTGTAAATGCATACATATATTAAAATACTTACATTTGTACTGCTGTAATCGTGTAAATACGTTGATATTTTCTGAGCCTATATAGCCTATACATTTATGTTTAGTTTATGTGAATTCAACAGCTTTATTGTTTTTATTTCCAGGCCACACACACACACACACACACACACACACACACACACACACACACACACACACACACACACACACACACACACACACACACACACCTGCACACACACACACACACACACACACACACACACACACACACACACACACACACACACACACACACACACACACACACACACACACAAACACACACACACACACGACTCTCTGACCGGAATCATTTATAGGTGTTCCAAACCGAGAACAGTACAGTAGGCGATATAGAAGTTATACTTCTTCAAACCATGTGTGCCGTGTGTGTGTGTGCGTTGTGCATGTGTGCTTGCATGTAGGTTTGTGGAGTACTGGGCCAGGATAGGAAGTGAAGACAACATGACGTCGTGTCATAGGCCAACGTGTCGCAAAGAAGGCGTCCTATTGGACTATTCCACTGACGGAGGTGATGACATCATACATCAAATACATACCCATTTATTATTATCATTATCATCATCATAATCGTCACCATCATCATTATTATTGTGCGCTGTTTTTTTCTGTCTCATTCACATCTCTCTAACTATCTCTCTCTATCTCTCTCTCATAGGAGTGTCATGGTCTCTCCTCCATGAGATGGACTATTTAAAGTATGTGTCGGTGCGCAGAGACTACATCGCCCTTCCAGAGGCGTCTCTCACCAACGCCACTAGGCTGCGCTGGTGGCAGCCCTTCACCGTCTCGTCTGGCCTGGCCACCCCCAGCCAGGAGAGGGCGCAGTGGGCCATTGACAACATCCTGGTGGGAGGCTCCGACATCAACCCCTCCACCCTGATCGACACCTTCGATGACGGTAAACACGTTGTTCTCACATTCCTCCTCCTTATCCAGTCATATCAAAACTTGGTCTTCAACGAGCCAATATTTTCACATGTCCCCCCTTTCTCTGGAGGGAGCTCCATCGGCTCCCAGTTGCTGCACTCGTCCCAGACTCTTCTTCCTGGCTCCAAAACTGTGGAACAAACTACCCATTCAGTCAGAACTGCAGAACCACTCCCCAATGTATTTGAAGCCTCACCTCTTTAGACTCCACCTCAGCCCTTAGGCACTTAATGAGATCATTTAAATACAGATGTGCCATTTCAAAACCTCACATTCTCAGGAAAATAGTTGAAACGGCACATCTGTAGAAACAATAACACATTTGCACTAAAGGCTACTCTCTCTTACAAATGCCGGACAATCGTGCGGCCAGAGGTTGTGCTGGCCAGAGGACAGCTTGGTCAAACACCGGCAGATGGCCACCAATGGAAATATCCTGTACTGTCCATCCTTTAGCCTTGGTACCTAGTTAGGAAAGGATACATCCTAACATCTTGACTGTCCATCCTCTCGCCTTGTCAACTACAGTAGTTACGATGGATATGAAGTTCATTGATGAATTAAACCAGTAACTGAATTTAAGTTTTTGCCTGTCTGTCTGTCTGTCTGTCTGTCTGTCTGTCTGTCTGTCTGTCTGTCTGTCTGCCTGCCTGCCTGCCTGCCTGCCTCTCTCCCTCTCTTGCTCTGTGGGTGTGTTGGTTTCTGTGTCTCTCGCCCCTTCAGAGGGCGTGTCCCACGAGGAGAGCTGGAGCTTCTATCCCAACGCGGTGCGGACCGCCGGGTTCTGTGGGAACCCCTCCTTCCATCTGTACTGGCCCAACAAAAACCAGGACCGGACTGACAACATACTGGCAACGCGAGAGCTCATCGTACAGCCCGGATACATCCTGCAGTTCAAGGTAGGGAAGCAACAGTAATCGCTCATCAATATCGGCCTTGGATTTTGGTTGATTGAATACTTTGTTAACAGTGCAGGTAGTGCAGTCAAAGGTTATGCCATTCCATCCTTAAAAATGCAATATCGGTAATTGAACCAAAATAATATCAGTTTTTGCTGATAAGTTATATTATTTCAGTTTGAATGTGAAGCTGAACAAAAAGCCTTTTTGTGATGATTCAATCTGTGTTTCCTGGGGAAGCTTTCAAAAGGTCAACAAAGGGGCGTTGTGCCTCACAGCAAGAAGGCCCCGGGTTTGAATACTGCTAAGTAGTCTGCATGGTGACTGTTAGTTTGTGTTGTAGCTTGTTGTGGTGATGATGATGATGATGATGATGATGTGACTGTCTTGTAGATCGTCGTGGGCTGTGAAGCAGATCTATGTGAGGATCATCATTCTGTCCAACTGCAATACAGGAAGGATGCCCGGTGAGTCCTCCTCTCTTCTCTTCTCCTCTCCTCTCCTCTCCTCTCCTCTCCTCTCCTCTCCTCTC
Source organism: Nannobrachium achirus (assembly GCF_963921795.1). Lineage (NCBI taxonomy): Eukaryota > Metazoa > Chordata > Actinopteri > Myctophiformes > Myctophidae > Nannobrachium > Nannobrachium achirus. The sequence goes on along the minus strand of NC_137820.1, from coordinate 35,365,758 downwards.
CTCTCCCTCTCTGACTCAGGTTTTGCTTACAGAAATTTAAGCCAGATTTAGTGACTTTGTTTACACTATATTTACGACCAGATTGATGAATCGGGCCCATTGTTCTCATATTGAAATTACTGTATCATCAGGGTAAATACATATTTTTTCTTTCTGTCTTCAGGTCAGACTTGTGGCAGCTGGTCCAGTCAGAGTGTCTTCCGTCCAGCGTGAACAACGTGGGCTGTTCTCCCTTCCAGTTCCATGAGGCGTCCATCTACAGTCCTGTCAACGTGTCCACCTGGACACGCATCACCGTCCCGCTGCCTGACCACGTGTCCTCAGGGTACTGCACCCCCTAGCTGCTCTAATGTGGAACTGCACTTTTTGCACCTGTTGAGCTGATAGATTCAATTCACCCTTTGTCAGCCTTCTGGTTGGTCCCTGACTGACCAACCAGCAGGCTCTATCTGCCTTGTCCCGCCCTGGTTCCGCCTTTTTGATGTTTGAATTTGCTAAAACATAATTTTTGGAGAAATAAAAACATTTAAAAACATGCTGAGTCACTATATTGCCACTGAGCAGCTCCATTTGACTGAAACCAAGTTTTAAATTAGAATTGAACACACAGAATAACAATACGAAGCAACTGAATTAGAATGGTAGTGGATGGAGTGTCCCACCGAATGTCCAACCAAGACACTGCAACCAATGGGTGTGAAGAGGGATGGGACAATGGGCGGGACTTGACAAAGGGTGAATTGGTTATAAAACAACAACAACAACAATATAGCAAAACAGGCAAGGACAGACAGGACATCTGGGGGCTGAACGAGTTTTTAGAAAAAGTTCAGAGATCGCCCATCAGAAGTTCGGAATGATCAGGAGTCACATGAACTCTTCCACAGCACTGAGACACTCCAACACAAACACTCTGACATTAATCATGGAATCACAGAAGCATTTGGCACATTTGGCCCGGCCGTCAGAACGCTGAACACAATAAAATACAGAACAGAAGCTCTCGGCACAGCACAGCGGCCATCAGAACACAATACAGTATAAATTATACTAGACTTGAATGGAAATTCCGTCCTCCTCCTCCTCCTCACAGACTGATCAACACTAGTAGCATACTTGTTTCTGTACAACTCCTTTTTTTAACTGGGCCCACCAAAGAGCAACTGATCTGATTGGGCAATCACCTAGCACTCGTCAAGAGGGGCAACAGAGTTTCCTCTCAATCCGGTGGGCATTTCAAAATAAAGGTTTTTTGTTGTTGTTATTTTTTTTCTTTCGCGGGAGTGGTGGCTGGCCTCCTCCCCCTCCGGGCCCTAATGTGAATGCATTGGCTGCTTTGGCTATTTATGTAGTTATATCACTGCCATTTACGAGCCTTAAAACCCATTTAATTTTGGGGGTCCTTGACATGAAGTTTTTTCAAAAATAGCAGATCTACAAGCTCGCAGCGCGGCTCTCTGTATCTGCTATTTTTTAATAGTTAAAGCATAAAATAATGGTTAAAGTGGTTCAAATCTGGGCGCCTGCTGGCCTACTGGTCCAGGCGCATACCACTTAGGCATTGCCACATAGGCATGGTGCCTGGCAGCTGTCGCCAGTTCGATTCCCGATCGCTGTCTCTCTCCCCATTTCCTGTCAGTCTACTGTCCTGTCCAGTAAAGGCATAAAAGCCCAAAAACGAATCTTAAAAAAAAAAAAAATCTAAAGTGACACAGATTTGCGTTCAGGTCTAAATGGCTTAATGCATTTAGTCGATTGGTCCACCACGTGGACTCATGTTTTGTCTCCGTTGTGCTCCACAGCGCCACCCAGTTCCGCTGGCTGCAGGGTGACGGTGCAGGGGAGCGTGTCAGCTGGGCGGTGGATCACGTCTACATCGGAGAGGCGTGTCCTGGACTCTGCAGCGGACATGGATACTGTACTGGAGGCGCGGTCTGCATCTGTGATGAGGCACACCACGGTAATACACAACCTATATATTAAGTGAAATATAGCCGATCTACAAGCTCGCAACACGGGTGGGGGTCGCAGCCTGAAAAGATTGAGAACCACTGCTATTCTACACTGTACATTAAACAGTAGGCTACATTACGTGTGTGTGTGTGTGTGTGTGTGTGTGTGTGTGTGTGTGTGTGTGTGTGTGTGTGTGCGTGTGCGTGCATGCGTGCATGCGTGCGTGTGCGTGTTTAGGGGAGGACTGCTCGTTGACCACCAGTGACCTTGCCAGCTCCATCAAGGACAACTTTGAGTCTGGGGGCGTGTCGCAGGACAGCTGGCAGCTCATCCAGGGAGGGGGCGTGGGCAGTGGGTGTGGCCAGCTGTCTCCCCACGCCCACGGAGACTCGCTGTACTTCAACGGATGCAAGATGAGACAGGCCCTCACCAAGCCTCTGGACCTGATTAGAGCTAGGTAACTATCATCTTTAGATGTTATTATGATCATATGTACATATCGTCGTTGTCGGGTGAAAACCTTGTATGTCCAAAACCGTTTGTTTTGCATTTATCTTTTTAAAAATTATTTAAACTAGTGAAACCAGCCGATCCATAAGCACACAACGCCTCGCACCGCGAATCGTTGTGTGCTTGTAGGTCAGCTGTTTTCACTACTTTTGTGTGACGGCCTTGTACAATGCAGCAGGGCTTTACTTAGCGAAAGAACGTACAAATTTGAAACTTCGAGATACGAGGTTTCTGCCCCGCAGTGACGATATGTGAGCTTGTAAATCTGTTATTTCTGGACTTTAGGCTATAAACTCATTAACTGCCAAGAATATTAGTCAAATAATCAAATCAAATCAAATCAAATGAATCAAACTACTAAACACTATTCTTGCTTTTTCCTTAACTTTTCAAGTAGTCACATCAAGATTTCTCTCTTTCAGTGAAAAAAACAAACAAAACCTGAGCGATTTGGCCGCTCCTTGCCAAAGATATTCCCAATACAAGATCCCCTGTGTTTTACAGAGAGGCGAGGCTACACAAGGAAGTGGAGAACAGACGTTCTAGTGAAAAACAATAAAAACAATGACTTCATAAAGTCACTGTCCTAAAACGTTGATGTCCTCACAAATATAATAATACAATCCTGTGTGTGCGTGTGTGTTTGTGTGCAGTAAGATCATGTTCGTGCTGCAGATCGGCAGCACGTCGCAGACGGACAGCTGCAACGTGGCGCTGGAGCGCGTGGACACGGTGGACCGCGCCGTGCTGCTGCTGTACAGCGTCAACAACGCCGTCACCTGGCACGTCATCGCACAGCACCAGCCCAAAGACTTCATAAAGGCCCAGAGAGTCTCCTACAACATACCACTGTGAGTGCACGCACACACTGGAACTTGTGCAAGATGTTTGTTATAGATTGATTCCCCCCCCAAAAAGGAACAAAGCGTGTCACACACACACTTTACAATTTACAATTTAGGCATTTAGCAGACTCTTAATCCAAAGCGATTAAGTAAGGAAAGCACATTGTTATACACCAATAAATCAACATTAAAGCAGATATATGTATTGTTCTGCTGAGAAGTGTCACAGAGACTAGATCTTTTTATTATAATAAAAAAGAAAATAAAAGAAAAATAGCAAATACCTGTTTTTCTGCTTATGTCAGCCGAAAACTACCGGTACATATAGCAGCTTTAATACAAGCATAACAATAGCAATCTAAAAATTTAGGTAGACCAAGAACAATAAAATAAAACAAACAATTTAACAATACACACTACATATTCTGTGTACGATAGGATGCCAAGTCGAAAATGGCCTGACATTGGTCCACTGTACAAAATGCTATCTAAATTTCATATATGGCCATCGAGGGTGGGAAAGTGCTACGGTAAATGCTATGGGCTAAGGTGAGTCTTCAGACTACGGCGCAAGCTGTACACACACACACACACACACACACACACACACACACACACACACACACACACACACACACACACACACACACACACACACACACACACACACATACACACACACACACACACACACACACACACACACACACACACACACAAACTGTGGCTAAGGAGGTACAGTGACCGTATTGGAATAGCAATGTTCCCCGGTTCCATGCCTGGCTCCTCCTGGCTGTGTGTCGAAGTGTCTTTGAGCAAGACACTGAACCCCTAACTGCTCCTGATGAGCAGGTTGGTATTTTGCATGGTTTCCTATGCTGTGTGAATGTGTGGGTGAATATGTATGTGTGGGTGGATGGATAAATGAATGGGTGAACGTGTGTGTGAGTGGCTGAATGATGGGCGAATGTGAAACACATTTTAAAGTGCTTTGGAGACCATTCGCGCACACATACCCGCACACACGTGCACACGCACACGCACACGCACACACACACACACACACACACACACACACACACACACACACACACACACACACACACCATAGTGAAGCATGCTTTTCAGACAGTAACAGTTGCTGACTGTGTTTCCCTGGTTCTCTCCAGAGAGGCTAGAGTTAAAGGTGTGATGCTCCGCTGGTGGCAGCCGCGTCACGACGGAGCCGGACACGACCAGTGGGCGCTGGACCACGTGGAAGTCGTTCTGTGAGTACCAACCGGACCCCAGACCCTATCCCACTTCGGACACCACACCTAAAACCCCTTTTAATACCCAACAGATCCCGCTTCTGACACCACACCTAAACACACTTATAATACCCAACGAACCCTGGGCTCTTAAAGGACAACTGTTTTTTGTAATTAGAGAAAAGAAAAGATGAGTGTTAAAATGTTTTCATTTACTGCTTTCTATTTTTTTAGCGATTTTAATGAATTTGATTTCAGTGGTTGGAGGCATGCGTGCAAGTGGCTAAATATGTCTTTTTAGACACAATAAGCTCATTCCCAAGATGCACCACATGCATGGGCAGATGTGAGTTATGGGGGCTAGTAGTGTTACTTAATAAAGAATTCACCAGCTTATTGTGTCTAAAAAGACATATTTAGCCACTTGCATGCATGCCCCCAGCCACTGAAATCAAAGTAATTAAAATAAAGTAATAGTAATTAAAGAACCACTGAGCTATTATCAACACCATGAACGACCCGTAGGACTTATCACGAGAACATATAAACAAGTTTAACATGAAAAAATCAAGAAAAAGAAAAAATAGTATTTTGAAATAATAATTATAAAAAACGTATCCAGTTCCTTGTTTTGTTTACATGTGTAAGCTGACAGAAAGCTGTTTACGTTTATATATACATTTTTTTGTTGGGGAAGGTAGGGTTTTTTTTTTTCTTTCTTTCTTTTCCTTTAGAGATTCTCGGGAGGCAGCTGTCGCATTACAACGATGCAAACTGCATGAGTACTACCTTATAAATGTGACTCAGTGAAATAAGAAACCTTATGCAGCAGAGGTGTTGTGATGTGGAGTGGAGTGCGACACCTTGTGGCTGAATGTTAGGTGTGCAGCACCTTTCATGTTTAACCAATTGCTTGTGTGGTCAAACTGCCAGAGTGCCTCAGTGTCTCGTAGAAACCTCACAACTCCAGTTGAGAATACAGCCCATCGAGATATAGATGACTGAATTGATCAAACACACTCAAAACTAAAAACAAAACAAAGTATTTCCTTGTTTACAGACGGCTGAAAGTATGCCAGTATGACACGGTCGCCTTGGAAAACAAGGAAGTGCTGATTAGATAGAATCCATTTTCTGATACTACGTTGTCTATTTCTCGCTTTAAATATTTTTAAAAACATTCTTGAGAGCAATGTTTAGTTCTAAATGTCGCTGTGTGTTTGTTTACATGGCTGACATGTTGGTTACAGCACAAGATTCACGCAGTGCAACTTGACTGCAGCAGGTGTTCTGAGTCTTTGATTAGCAGGGTCTGTTATCGAGCGGAGCGGTCCGTTATCCAGAAATATCAGACCTCTGATTAAGCCGGGTAATAAAGGACGATAATTGACAGGCAAAATCCCTCAACAGCGACCCGTAAAAAAAAATAAAAGAAAAGAACATTGACACTTATTATTTCATGGATTCAGAGAACTTGCATTTATGGTCTAAATGTATCACAGATTAATCAAAACGTATATTGTCGACCGATTCATCTATAAGAGATGGTCATATTGGAGATGTGAGTTGTTCTTTTTTTACCGGACACTGTTGGTTAAACTCAATTTATTCTCCTCGTATGATGGTGTCGCTTGCCGAAAGAACTGATGTCGCCAAGCCACGCCATGGTGCGAAGGCAAATAAATGAAGCATTAATGTTAAGCGTGCTACATATTGTTTACATAACAACACATGTTGTTTACGTAACAATGCATATTGTTTTCATAACAACACATGTTGTTTAAATAACAATACATATTGTTTACATATCAATACATGATGTTCACATACCAATGCATATTGTTTACATCATAACGCTACATGTTGTTTACATAACGATACACAATAATAACATAGCAATATTGTTTGCATAACAATACGTGTTATTTACACAACAATGCACAGTGTTTACATATCCATACATATTGTTTACCTAACACTACATGTTGTTTAAATAACAATACACAATGTCTACATAAGCATTTCAGTGCATTCTGTTGCATGTTGCTGCTGGTTGTTTCGTTCAGGCTCGAACCCGATGCAACACACACACACACACACACACACACACACACACACACACACACACACACACACACACACACACACACACACACACACACACACACACACACAAGGGAACCAGGGAAGGTCACAGCCTTCAGACTGTGCTTTTTTTATTTCTGTCTCTCTGTCAACATACCTGTCTCACTCCTCTCACTCCGTCTCACTTCCTCCACTCCTGTCTCACTTCCTTCCACTTTTTTTTCGCCTCATCATGCGTTCCTTCTCCTCTTTCCTGCTGCTTACATCACTTCCTGGTTTGACCTTACATTACTTCCTGGTTTGACCTTACTCACTTCCTGGTTTGACCTTGTTACCTCTCCGCTCTACATCCTCACCTCCACTTTACCTCCTTCCTTCCTTGCCTCCTTGCTTCCTTGCTTCCTTCGCTCTACCTGTCCTTCTCCTCCCTCCTCTCTTCATTGACAAACGATGGACAACCACCGAAACACTCTCTCTCTCTCTCTCTCTCTCTCTCTCTCTCTCTCTCTCTCTCTCTCTCTCTCTCCATAATTGTGGCATAATGTCTCTCACTCATTCTCTCCTTTCTTCTTTTGCGTACCTTCTTTATTCTCTCGATCTTTCTATTCTACTCTTCTGTTTATCTCACTCTGTTGACTCGCAAAAACCTCTCTTCTCCTTATTTCTCCTCTCTTGCTCTCTCTCTTCTCTCTCTCTCTCTCTCTCTCTCTCTCTGGTCCTGGCTCCGCCCCCAGGCCGGTTGCCCCGCCCCCTCAGACCTTCCTTCGTGACAGCAGCTCCGCCCCTTCCCCCCTCGCCCCTCCCCCCTCCTGTCTAACCTCTGCTCTCTTCTGCATTCTGCTCTCTCATTGGCTATAGCGTCAGGTAAGTCAAACCCCGCCCCCTCCTGCCACGCCCCCTCACCACGCCCCCCCCCCCCACCCAGACTCCCCCCCCTCATCATCCTCATCTTCATCACATCCACACATATCCTGTACACTACACAAAATAGCCACTGCTGTTCTATGTCAGTCTCTGCCTCCCTTAAATTAGAGCAATTAGTTGCAGCTTTGTGTTGCAATCACTTGCAGCTGTTTATAACATACTCAGACAGACCGACAGACGTACACACAACATTCTGCAAAATAATGGTGCTTTGGCTTGCAATATAGCACGATATTTGTTTCCCAAACGAAGGGTCCGGACCCATTTTTGGTTACAGACCCATGGTTGCAAGTTAATAGAAAATAAGCCAAAGAAAAGGTTGAGATAGGTGCTATTTAGCACTAAACATTAAACATAGATGCTTTAAATAAGCATCTATATAGGTCCTCCTATTCTCCACGTGCTTGCATTATTCATAATCAAGCATTATTATTATTCATTCATAATGCTAGCAGCCAGACACATTCCATACTATCCCATAGCTCAGACACAACATCCCATACTATTGTAGCCTCGGCCGGGAGGCGAACCCAGGACCTATGTATCCATATGTTACCACTCAACTAACGAGCTAGGCTAGCTAGTGAGCAGCAAAACACACATGTATGCCTGGAAGCGCATCCACACGCACCAGTCAGGAGCTATAGGCTCGACTGTCTGAGGGGAACTCCGCAACCAGGCAGGTAACGCGCTGTCGACTACCAGGCTGTCGGAGCACTCCGACAGTACCTATTTGTACCACTGCCTAGCCTTGGCCGGGTGGCAAACCCATCGTGTACGTTACCACTTGACTAAAGAGCCAGCAACGCACACACTGTATAGCCTACACCAAAATCAGGGACATCACGCCCAATAAACAAGCACTAAATAACACATCAAACACGCGAAGACAACAATGTTAACAGTCTGTAAATGGTGAATATGTCAAATAGTTTTCTGCTGCTAAACAGAAAGCAACATCCAGTGAAGATTTCACAAATCCTAGGTAGCAGATTGAACCGATTATCAGCTATCTTTTGCTTGGCCCAGCCAAAGTATCAATACTGCAATGTAGAAATACTCTATTACATGTAAAGGTCAGGAATTCAAAATGTACTTGTGTAAAGGCATTGGCATCAAAATATGCTTAAAGCAGCAAAAGTATTAGCATCACAATATGCTTAAAGCAACAAAAGTAAAAGTACAAAATGTTTGAAAATAGCAGATCTACAAGCTCACAATTTGTAGATCGGCTATTTTCAAATTACGCTATAAAATAGGGCTAAAGCGGTTAATATATGTTTTATGATAATTTATATCTGCAAAGTATGGTAACCAGTAACTAAACAATTCAAACAATTGTAGTGGAGTAAAAGTACAATATTTGGATCTGAGATGTATTCATTTAGCATATAACTTGAAAATAGCTGATGGCCTTGTGAGCTTGTAGATGCACAAACCAACAAAAACAATGTTTCGGGGTATTAGCGCCAGAATGACAGCTGACACACACGCACATACATGACACACGCACGCACACGCACGCATGCACACGCACTCACGCATGCATGCACGCACGCACGCACGCACGCACGCACGCACGCACGCACGCACGCACGCACACACACACACACACACACAAAACAAAGGCACATACAATGTTGTTGCATGGCTTCATGTTGTCTGTCTGTCTGTCTGTCTGTCTGTCTGTCTGTCTGTCTGTCTGTCTGTCTGTCTGTCTGTCTGTCTGTCCAGTCATGTCTGTCTGTCCACAGACAACATGCTCTCAGCCAGGAAACACTCCATACTGCAGACACACACACACACACACACACACACACACACACACACACACACACACACACACACACACACACACACACACACACACACACGTCCTGCCATTGGAAAGACACCAAATTGTCAGGGGATTTGCAGAACATTGAGCTTATAAATCAGCTATTTTTGCTATGTTTGTGCCCTCCTCTGACTTCAAAGTTTAAATCTGCCCATGAAGGTGGATTCTGCTTTTCAATGGCAATAGAATAGAGTGGTTTTTTGACATTTGCGAGTTTCTGCAAAAAATACCCTCCATTCTCCACAAAAATTAGAAAGATAAAAACAGGGAAAGCATTTGCAGGACATTTTCAGGAAAAGAGCAGTAAATACCGATGTGTTGAAAAGGCACATCTACATGCACACACGTACGCACGCACACACACACACACACACACACACACACACACACACACACACACACACACACACACACACACACACACAGTGGTTTTTAATCAGTACAATGTCTGCGACATGTGCAGGAATGTGCTTGTATAATTAATATAGTAATTTTCTGTTATCTAACGAACGCCACACATGTACGCACACACATGTACACATGTACACACACACACACACACACACACACACACACACACACACACACACACACACACACACACACACGCACACACGTGTGTGCGTGCGCGCGCGCACACACACACACACACACACACACACACACACACACACACACACACACACGCACATCACGTCACGCTCTCATCCCACTTTCATAGCCCCTCTCCCTCCATCAACCCTCCTCCCCCTCCCCCCCACACACACCACCCCCCACCCACCCCCACCCCCCGCTTCTCAGAGGCTCCTCCCTGTCTGCAATGTCTGCACTCCTGGCTCACTGGCTCCGCCCTGCTGGATGGAAGAGGCAATGTACAGGCTAAGATCTGTGATCTATACCACCGCTTCACCTGTTTACTTCCTGTCTGTCACCCCGTGTTTCCTGTAGCTTACTTCCTGTCTGTGACACTGTGCTTCCTTTAGTTTACTTCCTGTCTGTGACCACTTCAACCCGCCGCCATTGGATGCAAAACATGGACTGATATTCACCCAAATTTGCACATTTTCAAGAAAGATGTGATCTTGTAGATTGGCTATTTATTACCATTTGTGGTCCGATGAACTCGATGGCTTTAAGTGGTTGATTTGCGACATCCATCTGTTAGCGTTTTGTTTGTCCCAGTAATGGCTGCTCCGCCCTTCACTCCACACACTCAAATAGTGCAGTGTTCTTTTGTGTGTGTGTGTGTGTGTGTGTGTGTGTGTGTGTGTGTGTGTGTGTGTCTGTGTGTGTCTGTCTTCGCACCCGTGCATATGGGGGGTGAATCGTAGCATAATTGACACACCGGTGCAGGCTTGTTCCTGCCTAATTAACAGAAACCAAGTGAAATGCCAAGCGTCGGTTTAATGTGCAGGTGACAGAGCATTCTCACTCGGGTGACGGGTTGTGATGGATTTGACTAAACAGCAAATGTTTGATGTCTCGGGAGCACCCGTAACGTCATATGTTGCCAAGGGTTGATGTGAGTTACGATTCTGTCCCTATATCGACAGAATCCTCCCTTTTTGGCTTTTTGCCTTTTATTGATAGATTATTGTATAGTCTGACTGGAAATGGGGATAGAGAGAAGGGGAGTGACGCGCAGCAAAGGTCGTCGGAATCGGGAGTCGAGTGACATGCAAAACTACACCATACATAACTGTACTTTACTGTCTGTCGCCCAGAGGGGGCGGAGTTTAGCGAGCATTTTATTTTGAATCTACGCCAGAGAGCTGACCACAGTGAGAATGCAAATTGTGATAACCCAAATTTTAACTAGCAATTGAAGCTGTAAAAATGATAAAGATTCCGCAACTTCATGGCATATTTACCGCAAGAAATGTACACGTTTTTACAAACAAGCCTCAAAGATTAGTATCCACGGTCTCGCTTTCTGCTCCCATGCTCTGGACAGGGACGGATTAACCCCAGTGAGGGCCCCTGGCCTATAATTTTTTAGGGCCCCCCCGACCCTCTACTATAGCCCCCCCTCCCTCCCGACTCGCACTACCCAGCTCAGATTTTAAGCCATGATGATCATCTGTGGGCAAAGAAAGCACCTGTAGACAACAGAGGAGGTCCCCACACATTTGATTTTTAATTAACCTATACATTTAACTTTTGTAAATTGTTAATGACCACACGGCCCAGTTCCCCCAAGGGCCCCTAACAGCCAAGGGCCCCTGGCAACGGCCCCACTGGCCCAATGGTTAATACAGCCCCGGCTCTGGAACACTTTTAGCGGCCATGTCCTGCCATCTCTTTCACTAGAAGCACTGGAGCAATCCTGCGGTAGATATTGACTGTATCATCCCCTATAGTGCGTGTGTGTGTGTGTGTGTGTGTGTGTGTGTGTGTGTGTGTGTGTGTGTGTGTGTGTGTGTGTGTGTGTGTGTGTGTGTCCTGTAACACTGTGGTGTTGTACTGTCCTCGCAGACGTGTCGCTAGCCGTTTAGCACCATTGACTCTCATGTTCCGCTGTGTAGATTAGCATGGTGATGCTGTCGCTAGCTAGCTCCCATTCCCCAGAGCAGTAGGAGGGTTCTGCTCCAGCATGGATCTCTGAACACCGCTCTGTGTGTGCGTTAGGGGTGCAATGGTTCAATGATTCAATCATGAACCGGACGGTTCATGAAATGTGGCTTTTCGGTTTGTAATGACACACTTTTCGTGATGCAGAGATTGAAATTCTCATTATTGTGTCTGTCACTGAAACACCCTTCCCACGAATGAATCCAGCAATGTCACTCGCAAAAACTAGCCGATCTACATGCATTGTGACGCATTGTTAGCATGTAGATTTTCTGCAAGAAACACTGTCACATTAATACATGAGAATGATTGGCCAACTGCTTTGAAAACCGATGTACTAACTGAACTGTTGCACCTCTATTGTGTGTGTGTGTGTGTGTGTGTGTGTGTGTGTGTGCGTGTGTGTGCGCGCGCGTGCGTGCGTGCGTGCATGCGTGCGTGCGTGCGTGCGCGCGTGCGTGCGTGCGTGTGCGAGTGCGTGCATGCGTGAGTGTGTGCACATGCTTGGGTGAGTGTGTGTGCATGGTAGCGTTTGGGATTTATACGCTGGGGTTCTTCACACGTCACTAACGTGCGTTACCCCTGTCCCCTCTCTGTCACACTGTTTGTTGTCGCCCCCTAGCACTCGTAAACAGAACTACATGATGAACTTTGCGCGGCAGAGCGGCCTGCGTCTGCACTACAACAGGAAGAGGAGGAGCCTGAGGCTGCGGCGCACCGCCTGAAACCAGCTGCCAATCAAGAACCACCCGGAAGTGAAAACCACCTGCCAATCAACACATCCACTTGCCCCGCCCACATTCCTAACCCAGACCCAACCTTTCCAATCAGATTCAACAACACTTTCCAGCCAGCCAGCCAGCCAGCCAATCAGTGGGAAACGAGTGATGATGATGATGATGATGAAGGAGGCGGCGGCCATTTTGTCAAAGTTTTATTTTATTTAACTTTTTTTAATGAACTTTCAGGATTCTGGTTGTTGATGTTTTTTTTTTTCTCTAAGTGTTGATGTGGTTTCTTCTATTCTGATCGTCCGTTCCCAGTTTACCCAGTTCCCCCTCAGTCCCCCCCACCCCACCCCTCCCCTCCCTCTAACACACTGTGAAAGTTGAGAGATAATCTTTAACCCTGCTGATCAGACCAGCTGTTTGCCTCCCACACAAGCAGTTCCACTGAGCCACCACCAGGGGGAGTGGGGGGGGGGGGGGGGGGGAGGGGCGAGGCCCTCCATAACCACTTAAACCCCAGTATCCAGTAGTAAAAAACAATATCAGATCGACAAGCTTGGCGTTGCGACGCGTTGTGAGGTAGTCGATCGGCTATTTTCAGCAAAATAACAGAATAACAGAAAAAAGGACACTGGTAGAGAGCCCTGAGGGACTCCAGTCAACGGTTTAAGTGGATACGGTTGCATGCTACCTCTATCCAACGTCAGAACATCCGCAAAAAAGTTCTTATTGAGTAAGCTGATGGAATTAATCACAGTGAATGCGGAAATAAGAATAAATATATCACGACTCACAGTCAATCACACAGTCGGAAGCTGTACAGTAAAGACATCTAGTTTTGGACCAAAGTTTTGGGTGAGCGCGCATCAGGACTTCTTACCGATGTCATTTTGTACTTATCACTCTCCTAACCCATAAGAAGAAAGTTCTGACTTTCGATGGTAGCATATGCCCCCTTCATCCCCCCTCCCCCTCCCCTCTGTGACCAGGGCTAACGCTGATGATGATGATGATGATGATAATGATGATGATGAAGCTACAAAGTGTACGTGTATAACTTGTTGTTTATTGTGCGTTTGTGGGTTCTTTGATTGTGCTGTTCCATTACGTTCTGTTGTTTATTTTTTTATTTTTTTATACTACCTATTTAATTAATTTATTAATGAATTAATCAACCACATGAACCATCAGCGTCCCCTGTTATAGGATGCGAATATTTGGCGAAAAAAGGCCAAAACATTCCAATGACGGGAAAATCTTCTGGCTCAGAACGGCATCGCCGGAGAGTGAGCGTCTTTCCGAAGCTCAGAATGGCGTCCGTTTGTACTTATATCAAGAAAGAATAGTTCTGAGCTTTGGTAGGAGTTTGGACCACGCTTAACGAACCCTGGGGAACACTAGGTAATGTGGTTTATTAAATAATTGATTAATTGATTAATTAATTCATGAGGTTCTTTGATGATGGTGTGTGTGTGTGTGTGCGTGTGTGAGGGGGGGGGGGGGAGTACTTCCTTTCCTCGTCGATCCTGAACGGAGGCGTGGCATTTGCAGCCCCGCCCACGTCTGCGAGGGAGGAACAAAAGAGCGAAGAACGACGCGAGGAGGAAGTAAAGAAAATTACATAAGTAAAAGGAAAAAAAGAAGAAAAAGAAAGACTGAACAATGACTGTTTTTGTTTGGTTTGGTTTTGTTTATTATTTTTTTTGACATAAATCCAGATATTTATGGTAAATGGTTCTCCATGTAACCTTATTGAAGATGCACTGTGCGTGAAAATCTGTCCGTTCTTTTCTAGTGTTAAGTTATTAGGCAGTGAGACTGCGTCATCTACCTGTCTCTCTCTACCTGTCTCTCTCTCTCTATGCCTCTCTCTCTCTCTCTCTCTCTCTCTCTCTCTCTCTCTCTCTCTCTATCTCTCTCTCCCTCTCCCTCTCCCTCTCTCTCTCTCTCTCTCTCTCTCTCTCTCTCTCTCCCCCTTATTCCTGATTCTCTTGTGCTGCCCCCCCCCCCCCCACCCTCCCCCTCTCTCTGCTGGTTTGTGCGCTGTCAAATTCTGAGTGTTGTCTTAACCCTTTGTAACTCGGGGAGTTGTACAGAATGTCAACCATTTGGGGTCTCATTCGTGCACTCCGGGCGAGCCAAAGTGGCACTGAGGATTTTAGGGCGCGGCCACCAGAAGGCGAGGGCCTATCAGTGTTGTTTCTTGATGTCTGTGTAATATGGACTCCACTCTGCCCCCTTCAGTGTAACTCCAGTATAGCAACCTCCTGTATATATTATGTATATCCACTTCTATGGGGAGACCCCAGCAGCCTTATAAAAAGGGAAATAAAAAACTGTCCAAACCTCGTATTGCCTGATCGTCTGCTTGTTTAGAGGAGAGTTTCGCCTGTTTTCATAGGGTTGGCTTCCGGAACCGGAGGAACCTCACCCAACGTTCCGAATGGGTTCCATCCAATTCCCAGAGCCACATAGAAAGTTTAAGCACACTGTCATGTAGAGCTGGTATGGACTTCACGTCATACCAGTGATTCTTAAACGTATTAATTTCGAGGACGACCATTACTATCCATTTCAAACAGGGGCATAGTTCTGCCGATTTAAAATGACTCCAATAGGGAATTAAAACTTCCTATGATTGGCCGCTAGTTGCGCTGTTTCCCCCCCCCCCCCCCCCCGGCCGATCGCAAAAAGAATTGTATCCCATTCATTTTCCCCTTTCGTTTTCTAACCTTAATTAACATTTTCATGAATACTGTATGGTTCCTATCGCTAGTTAAAAATTGCCTTTCAATCACCATCATATTCGTTTTGTTGAAATGTGGTCCAATTTATTTTAAAATAAATTATAAAGTTGCGGGGGGGCGTGGCCAACTAAACTGATACCAGCCGGCTGTGTTCTTCTTCGTGTGCTGTATTTCGGGAGGCTCCGACCACATTCTCCCATGTATCCCTGCGGTTGCACGTGACCGTTGGCAGCCAATAGCATCTCTGATGCCTTTACAATTCTATGATGGCGACACCCATTCCAAGGGGTAGAAAGGGCCATTTGCGCTGCATAGAAACCAATGGCTTCGCATCGTCCATATTTTTCTACAGTCTATGATTTCAAACCCCCTTAAAGGGATCCATTGACTCATTCTCTGCCAAAAACGTCTTAGGGCGTCTTTTCTTTCTTTCTTTTTTTTTGAAAGCCCAGAGTGCCAAAGAAGTGCTTGACGAATTCCCTTTTTTCCCCACAAGTTAGCGAATAGCTCCATCTGGTGAAAAAAATAAATAATAATAATAATCACAATCCCACAGGAAACAGGATGTGATGTGATCGAAAATCTGTATCTCCATCTGCTTCCTGCTTAATGTTTTTCTCCCTTTTCTCCACTTCCTGACTTATGCTGCGTTTTTGTCAAAACAGGGTATTTTCAATCGCCCCTAACTAGGGAACACATCATGGGCCCACTTTTTTCACAGAGGCAAAGACACCATGTGACACCATGTCCGTGTCCGAGATCAGTTGAAAAATAAAACAATATTCTGTAACTACTTGAAAAGGTAAGGAAAAACTAAAGATAGCTGGCAGTGAGGGCTATTTTGGTTAAATATTTTTGATAGTGAATCATTTAAGGAACCGGACCATTAAGAGGGAATCAGTAAGGAACCAGAATTGTTAAAATCCTAAAGTAATCTAAACTAAACTAAATTAAACTAAACTAAACTAAACTAAACTAAACTAAATAATTCAAATAATGACACTCTGTGTGTCATTGGTGGGTTGTGGACAGTTCAAAAACCTGCTTACCAGTGACTTATCATGCAGTGTTGGGAAAGTAACATTAAATTAGTAAATTGTTATAGTCACTAATTTCAAGAAAGTAACTTAACTGTTTTACCAGATACTGCATAACACAAGTAACTAGTTACGTTAAAGTGGACAACAGCTGATTCAAAACTACTGAGTATCCCTGCTCATCTTGATGAGCTAATACCAACAAGATGGTACTTTTGGTGCTAAAACGCTCTCCCTCTCTGCCTAACGGATCCCAAAAAGTGTTCATTTTGATTTGGGTCATGATATCTAAATGTGATGGTGGATGTCAAAGAGATGCTCACAGCTAAGTTCAAAATGAAAGTAAATTGAAACATTTTCTTGGTATTTGAAAAAAGTGCTGTGTAAAGATGTTACAGAAGAGGTATGTTAATAAAACACTTGACAGCCAGGTTTGACATGCAAAATTGCAAGCCAAGAGTGAGTTCTACACTGAATGCTGAGGTAATTTGAGATGTCTGCTAGTACAGAAGAGGCTGTGGGCAGCTTAATCCACTTGACCACACGTACCAGGCCAGATCTGAGTTTTGTAGAACAGTGGACCACTGTAAAACATACTTAGATCTAACGGGGACAAGTGATAAGCAGTTATGCTACAGAAGAAAGTGTGATAACGAGCAACTAGAATTGCAAGCAAACAGTGCAAGTGACAGACGTAGTGGTTATTGTGTCAGCCTAAACCAATGTCCAATGGTCCTTTGATTTCATGGAGATCTAAACATCAATCCATTGTAGCAGTTCTACATGTGAATCGGAGTACATGGCTTTAGCAGCAACCCTACAAGAGTGTGTGTATTTGGTTCAACTGATACGAGGTAGGCTATTGATGGATTTCATTACATGCAGCCAAAGATTCAACGATTAAAGACAATCAAAGCATGCTAGCGTTAGCTAAAAACAATGTACAGAGACAGAGGTTGAAACAAGTTGACATAAAATATATATTTTGTAAGGTCAATTTGTTGATGGGAAATAATTCTTGAGTATTGTCCAACAGATTATGGTGGCTGATGTTATGACCAAACCAGCAACAAGATTTAATTTAGAGTTTTTGGAGATTTATGTTTGGAGAGTAACATGGAAATGTATGTTGTATTTGAGTTTGAATAAACACAATTAGGCTATTGGAGTTCCAGCAACAGCTGATGCCTCCCTGTCTATTCTTTATTTTGTATTATTCCTCTGTCAGTATTACACTTTAGTCTACAATTGTAGATTGCATTTTAACTCTGTCAACAAACATCACTAGACTAGACTCACCACCTGTAGTCCACACATATTAGAACATTGGGTAAATCACTTTATTGAATAATTTTGACTTTTGCAGTTAAAGTAAGATCATTCATTTCATGAAGAGTTTCAAGTTATGAAAAAATAAAGTCAGATTTTGTTCTAGGCTACCTCTGACAGAAGAGCCAGGATACATGTGAACCACGATTACATGTGAATATTACCCTGAAAAGTCAACTATTGCTATTTCCGCCATAATAAGGCCTTAATATACAAGGCTGCTGATTCACAATAGTGTAGAACCAAATATTGGCATGATTGCTTTTTGATGACACTACCTGTAGACCATCTGAACAGTCAGATGATGTTTTTTTTGCCAATGTGGTGAGTCAGTTAATGGATAAAGCAGTTTTTGTGGTGATATCTTATTTTGTGTGTAGGCCTAACTATGGTAACCCAGATTGTTTTATAGAGGCATGTTGGATGTGACGTCACACTGGTTGTAACTTTGAGTCATAAACTTTGAAAGAACAGTTGTCACTTTGATCATCATCGTCATTCTTATTTTTGTAAAAATGACATGGTGTCAGAAATGACTGTGACACTGTGATTCAGCCCTGAAGAGGTCTACTGTGATGGTGAAATAAAATGTAAATAAAGCTGATTTCACCAAACCACTCAAGTGGACAAGATGGATTTAGCGGTTTGAGTTGTTCCATCAGGCATGATGCAACTGAACTAAAGGATATGATGCAGACCAGTGCCTATACAGGCTATACAGAAACAACTATGGTTGCCTGCATTCCAATAAACACCACTTTTTTGTTAAAGGCAGATTTTTTATTTAGACACATTTTTATTTTTTATTAGATAAATATCAAATGGTAAATGATTCCAATAAACTGTGGCTCTATAAATTACTGCTTTTTTCATGCATAGAGCGCTGAAGGCTACTCTACACACATCAAACTCTGAACTCTGACTGGGGAGAGACTCTGGCCAGTCTGGGGGAAAGGTGGGTTACTGCTCTGAGTCTAATGATCATTATCATGATCATATTTCTCACTAAAAAGAGGGTAAAACAAGTTTGATAGCCATTTTTTACGTCCTTTTCTCCCCAATGTAGTTATGCCAATTGATTCCTCCCCACATGCATTTCTGTCTTTACTCTTTTCACTGCTGTTGTATCCTACTGACTACTTACCTAGTGAATCTGTCTGTCATTCAGTGACGCGTG
Source organism: Nannobrachium achirus (assembly GCF_963921795.1). Classification (NCBI taxonomy): domain Eukaryota; kingdom Metazoa; phylum Chordata; class Actinopteri; order Myctophiformes; family Myctophidae; genus Nannobrachium; species Nannobrachium achirus. Next base: position 35,346,765 of record NC_137820.1, on the reverse strand, counting down.
ATTATGGATCCCACTGGGAAAGATGGATGGAAACGGCATAGAGCGCTCGTTTTCACAGTTATTGTCCACGACACTGCAAGCGGCGCGAAGGCCAGCGGACCTTGGTCCTGCTCTTCGCCCCCGAGCGCCGCAGGCGCGAGTGGCCGCGAAGAGCCGTGGTGAATGCAATCGTTCTATTTATGCCCAGGCCGTAAGGCCTGGGCAAGCGCACGATAAACGCAATGATAATTGGGGTTTGGTGCACCTCGCGCGGTCCAAGAGACTACAACGGAGCGCTCCCTACGTCCGGTTCAGCCAATCACAAGCTTCAAAATGAGTCCGGGGCGTGGTTATCCATCTTTCCCAGTGGGATCCATAATCACGCTTCAGTGACGGTTACACAGTCATGTCCTCCACCAGGGGGCGAAAGGCATTAAAGCAACAGCGCCTAGATTCATTATTGCGCATGCATTCAACACGTTGATCCGGAAGCCGGACTTTCCGGAAGTAGAATGTTTATCGTATGGCGTTTCCACAACAAAGGAACTGTTGTTGTTTCATGGTGGTTTTGGGAGGCGACCTGGCGTTTGCCAACAAACGAACCTAAGTATAATAACGGTGGTTGCCGTGCCGGGGGCAAGGAGCGCTCCGCTGTGTTCACTTGGCAGCGCGGAGGTGCCGAAAGTCGGCATTTTAGTCGGGGGGGGGGGGGGGGGGGGCGAAAATGTACCATTCTGTCCCTATCAGGACATAGTTGGGAAGTGTGTTTCATGGTGTTTGGGACACAGCGCGTGGTGAAAACCTTCTCATATTAAAAGCCAAGGCGTTTCAAATGGAGTCTGTACGGCTGAAGATAAATGAACACATGACGTCGGTGGGAGAGGAGATATTGTGTGTTTTGGAAAAGCAACAAAGTAATGTTTGTCGCGTGAAGCTCGATGTCAGAGTGTTCGTGTTGGAGCGCCTCTGTGCGGCCGCAGAGGTCATGTGCAACCTCTTCCAGAGAGAGATGGAGACACTACAGAACACCCAACTACACACTGCAGGTATGTCTGTTACACACACAACACCACACTACACACTGCAGGTATGTCTGTCACACACACAACACCACACTACACACTATGTCTGTTACACACACAACACCACTCTACACTGCAGGTATGTCTGTTACACACAACAACAACAACAACAACAACAACAACACACTGCAGGTATGTTTGTTACACACACAACACCACACTAACACCACACTTACAAGTTACCCACTTGTAATGCACAGTGAAGGTAGTTCCCTCCTCATGAAAGTAAAGAAAGTATAGTCACTCAGTCATAACTCATAACATGATTTGTTTCTTCTGGTGTAAGTTGCTTGTAAATAAAGGTGGTTACGGTAGGGTGACCAGACGTCCCGTTTTACCCGGGACAGTCCCGTTTTCAAGCTGCGTGTCCCGGTGTCCCGACAAATATCTTTAAAACACTGATATGTCCCGCTTTTCAACATTCACTACAAAATTGTCCCGGTTTTCGCCAGAATTAAAATAATAGTAGCTGTTTTCAGTGGTTGCATAGACATTTGTTATGTTCTTTTCATGAAAACATGCTCACCTAACCAATCAGAAAACAGGAACAAATTCATTGCGTGTCTGAATTCAACGCTGAGGCTGTTTGTCAATCACTCACTGCCTGTATGCAACACTGCGGTGCGTGTGTGCGCGTGCACGAACGTTAGAGAATGGGCACGTGCGTGCGCGGTAACGTGCGCATTGATTTTAGGGTCCCAGTTTTAGGCAACAGTGTTTTGCGTCCCGGTTTGAGTGGCTGGAAATATGGTCACCCTAGGTTACGGTTGTGAGCTTGTAAATCAGCTATTTTGAAATAGCCAACTTATATAGGTTTGAAGTGCTCATTCGGCGTATTTAGGTTTGAAGGGCTCATTCGGCCTATAGTCGCTTCTCTTGGGCTTGTTTTCGTAGACCTAGTTGCTTGTTTCCCTTGCAAAATCTGGCAACACTGATCGATCATTGCTTTGAAGGGGAGCAGATCTACAAGCTCTCACGTCACCATGACTCAGGCAAAAAGGAGTGTGTTGTCTAATTTCAATGTTGTCGCCATGCGCATGGCATCAGGGGGTAAAAAAAGAAGAAAAAAGTCAGCTCCATATATGGGCAAAAAAGGGAACATGCCCATATGGGCTGTCCAGATATGGGCATGAAAGAGACAAGGACTGAGAGTAGGGATGTTCCTAGCGACTAATTTCACTGACGTGTACACGACAATTTTGAAAACGAATAGTCGGATATCCGAAAATTAATTGATGAATTTATTTATTGACATTAACACGCAGAAAATAGCCAGAATTTAGCACATTTCAATCATGGGCTAAACCTCATTTGAAAAAGATATCAAGAGTATATGAAAGCCTTTTAATAATGTTTATACTATTGGAATCTGCTCCAAAATAATTAATTACATCACCAGTGAGAGACGTAACACTAAGTAGGTCAAATACCAATTAACTCCCCATGCAGCGCACCGCAGCGCAGCTGGACTGACTGGTCTCGTCTCATGAAGCGACCTGCTCATCTCTCTGTTACGTTAAACCATTATTTATGGCATTCGCAGCCAAGTTGAGAAGTTGAGACTACTTTCTCCATGTTCTCACCTCAAAATGGATTATTCTTCAGATGAGCGGATCACACTGATGCAGCAGGCAATAGCCTACTCAAGCCAAGGTAACGAGTGTGATTCACATCCAGTCGCCTTTTTTTTTTGGGATGTGATTTCTCCATCAAAGCACTCAGACAAACTTTACATCGTAGCAAGTTTTAAGAGTAATGAATGATGCTGCTGCTCAATCACTCAATGTAGGCCTACTCATGTTGAAGCAGCAGAAAGACAGATAGCCTGCTGCCGCTGAATGCTGCTGCCAGCGTTCAGCGTGCACCCCGGTCATCGTGACCACTTACCAATGTGACAGTCAGGCTCCGCAAATCACCCATGGTAATTCTTAAGTTGCTTATTTTACTTATTAAAGCAAACTTTTATTATAAAGAAATGACATTAATATGGGTGCAAGATGCAAATGTTGAATAAAGTTCATATCTCATTAATTAAAATATATTTAATAGAATAACCAAATCTTAATTACAAACCGAATAGTGGGATCAGCACTGTTTAGTCGGATAACCGAATAATCGCGCACATCCCTAACTGACAGATATGTATGGGCATATCAGTTGGATTGGCGGTGCGACAGAGGTGTGCGGCTGTGGGCGCTCCTTAGTGGCCCGAACTCTTGACCTATAGTAGCGAAAATAGCCAATCTAGAAGCTCACAATGTCCAACATGTTGAGTTTGTAGAGTGTTTTGTCTTCTGTCTTTTTCTCCGGATTAAAGTTTTATTTTATTTTACCTGGTGTTTACATCAGGTTGAGGACAATTATTTTAGCTCTTGGAACAAGTAGTGACTGATCCTTTCAACTGAACAAAACATGGTAAACGTCTATTGTTTGATTTGATTACGTTGTGGTATAATTTATGGTTGCTGAATGATAACCAAATGTTCTTCTTTCCACAGAGCACCACAGGGAGAGGTCTACAGAGTCTAGAGAGATGGCCTCCCAAATATATTCAACATTGTCCGAGGAACAGCGAGAGACGGACAAGGGACGTGGACTGTTTGATGCATCGATGCAACCTGTAGTAAAGTTGTATAGGATAGGTATGTACTGTTTCATTGGATACAAGAATTCAAGCCTAAAACACGCTTGCCCCGTGTCAAATGCCGGCGATATCACAGCGGGCGCCACCAAGTATTCCTAAAAGCAACCTCTTTGTTATTATTACTTATTCCTAAACGTAACCTTAGTAAAACTAGGTCTAAGCCGAACCTTATTCTTAAACGTAACTTCAGTAAAACTATGCTTAAACCTAACCTTATTCCTAAACCTCGGTAACCTATTTCTGCAGTGGTGTGTTTTGGGTTGAGTGTTCCGGTTACTCATAATTCTTATGACAATTATTATTATGAGAGTGTACAAATGAAACCAAATGTACCCTTACAGATTGATATGGTTCCATTTGTACACAGTACACACCCAGACTTAGACACCCGTAAGGGGCCATTTGGAACCTCCTCAAGGAACCAGGGTCCCTGGACCACACCTTGAGGCCCACTGGTGTAGCAGACTGTTTCCAGTGAGCCAACATGCACAATATCAGTACCCTGACTCTGTTTGACTAGAATGGAACTGAGCCTTTAGCAACACCTCTGAAGAAAGTAAGGAAGAGGCCCACTTTCTTTCTATTATGGCTGCTGTGCATGGAGCCTAATAGGCTGGCGAGGGGTGCTAGTACCGCTATCGTGATTATGAATGATAGCGGCCGTCAGGCAAGTCCCGGAAAAGACAATTTGAGAGACAGTTAACCGCAAAGATTATTTACTAATCTGCCCCCCTCGATTACAAATTCTACGGTGCTTAGTCGGCTCATGCAACCTTCGCAGCGCTCGACACGGTGACTCGCTCACTTGGATAAAGGCGCTATATACATTTATCATAGAAAGGAAGCTTACCACACATGGCCTTTATAAATAAATAAAATACAATGTTGACCAAACCACTTTTTTCATATAAATATGCAAGGATGGGGGTGTAAACATTCAGCAGTAATATATCATAGAGCATTGTGGTAAGTCCTTATTCATGTCATGTCAAAGTCATTATTAAAGTCCTTATTATATTCCTTAATTGTAGACCAGTGTGTGGAGTCCAGCCTGAAGGTGAAGATGAGTTGGAGTGTTTCTGTTAAACAGGAACCTGAAAACCACCTGGACAACAGTACGTGTCATGCTCTCTCTCTCTCTCTCTCTCTCTCTCTCTCTCTCTCTCTCTCTCTCTCTCTGTAAAGCTATACAACAGGAAACAATGCATTAAATAATGTAAAGTTCAAACCTTTAATGGTTCTTCTCTCATTTTATCTTTTGTATTCCCCCTAGACTTCGTTTCCCTCCCTGTGTGTAAAGAGGAGCTTTTCCCTGAACATCAGGAGAGCAGTCCCAGTTTGGAGGAACCAAAACCTCCACAGATTAAAGAGGAACAGGAGGAGCTACTACAAGAGGAGGCTGATGGATCAACATTGACATTACTAGCAGTGAAAAGTGAAGGTGATTATGAAAACAGAGAGACAGAGGCTGTGGCCAGCACCTCAACTGAACACATGAAAACACAAGCTGATATAGAAGACTGTGAAACATCACAACCAACTAGTGGTGACCAGCTCCTCTCTCCACACTGTTCTCAATCTAACGCCACTGAAGACCGTGATGAGCGGGAGGAGACCAGGGAAGGTCAGTCAGTTGTAAACACACTGGATTCACAAAGGACACAAAATGTGGAAGGACAAACATTGTCTGTAAGCCACAAGCTGTCCAAGGATCCGTCATCTCCAAAACAAACAAATTGTACTCAGAGCCACACAGCGAAGAAAGGTTTCAGTTGTACAGAATGTGGCAAAATATTTAATCGCAAGGAACTTCTGAAGAGGCACACAGTTGTTCACACAGGGGAAAACCCCTTTACTTACAGTACAGTATGTGGCAAAGGCTGTGGTCAAAGTGGTGATTCAAAAGCACACATGAGGACTCATACTGGGAAAAAACCCTTTACTTGTACAGTTTGTGGTAAAGGCTGGGGGCGTAGTAGGGATTTAAAAGTACACATGAGAACTCATACAGGGGAAAAACCCTTTATTTGTATAGTTTGTGGTAAAGCTTTTGGTCAAAGTAGTCATCTGAAACAACACACAAGGACTCATCATACAGGGGAAAACCCATTTACTTGTACAGTTTGTGGTAAACGCTGTGGTCATAGTGGTCATTTAAAAGCACACATGAGGACTCATACAGGGGAAAAACCCTTTACGTGTCTAGTTTGTGGTAAAGGCCTTAGTCAAATGAGTAATTTGAAAGTACACATGATGACTCATACGGGAGAAAAACCCTTTATTTGTACAGTTTGTGGTAAAGGCTTTGGTCAAAGTCGTGATTTAAAATCACACATGATGACTCATACAGGGGAAAAACCCTTTACTTGTACAGTTTGTGGTAAAGGCTGTAGTCGAAGTGATAAGTTAAAAGCACACATGAGAACTCATACAGGGGAAAGCCTTTTACATGTCTAGCTTTTGGTAAAGGCTGTAATCAAATGCAAGCTATAAAAGTACATGAGGTCTCATACAGGGGGAGAAAACACTCTGCTTGTAGAGAAAAACCCTTTATTTGTACAGTTTGTGGTAAAGGCTTTGGTCAAAGTCGTGATTTAAAATCACACATGATGACTCATACAGGGGAAAAACCCTTTATTTGTAGAGTTTGTGGTAAAGCTTTTACTCAAATGAGTAATTTGAAAAAACACATGATGACTCATACGGGAGAAAAACCCTTTATTTGTACAGTTTGTAGTAAAGCTTTTGGTCAAAGTAGTCATCTGAAACAACACACAAGGACTCATCATACAGGGGAAAACCCCTTTACTTGTACAGTTTGTGGTAAAGGCTGTGGTCATAGTGGTCATTTAAAAACACACATGAGGACTCATACGGGAGAAAAACCCTTGCACAGTATGTGGTAAAGGCTGTGGTTGTAGTAGTGATTTAAAAACACACGAGGACTCATACAGGGGGAAAACCCTTTATGTGTCTAGTTTGTGGTAAAGGCTTTAGTCAAATGAGTCATTTGAAAAAACACATGAGGACTCATACGGGAGAAAAACCCTTTACTTGCACAGTATGTGGTAAAGGCTTTGGTCAAAGTAGTGCATTGAAACAACACACTAGGGGCCCTATTATGATCCAGGTCTTATGCCTTATGCCTTAACTTCTTTACCTTTTTTTCAGTATTTTGATAATTAATTTTAAATACTTCAAATGCTGATCTACATCTGCACGTTGTGAACTTGCAGATCAGCTATTTGATATTAAAAAACAAAAACAAAATAGTAAAAAAAGGCAAAGAAGTTAAGGCATAAGGCATAAGACCTGGATCATAATAGGGCCCAAGGACTCATACAGGGGAAAACCCCTTTACTTGTGCAGTTTGTGCTAAAGCCTTTAGTCGAAGTGATGAGCTAAAAGCACACATGAGAACTCATACAGGGGAAAGCCTTTTACATGTCTAGCTTTTGGTAAAGGCTGTAATCAAATGCAAGCTATAAAAGTACATGAGGTCTCATACAGGGGGAGAAAAGCACTCTGCTTGTACAGTTTGTGGTAAAGGCTTTGTTTAAAAGGGTAATCTAAAACACAATCTCTCATGCAGGGGAAAAGCCCTTTGCTTGCACAGTTTAAAAAAAAAACAATAAAAATATAAAATCTAATAAACATTTTGAAAGAAAACATAACGACTCATACAGGCAGACAACCCCATTAGCTAGAGTTTGTGTCAAATGCTTGGTCAAGATACAGAGGATTCATACAGCACTATTATGAATGTCATAATTAATGCCAGGTCTTGTGGAGGTGTGACCAATGCCATTTTGCTACTATGGTTGCTGTAATATGCACATCAAGGTGCGTCACGGTAAAACGGCCCTGAATTAGTCATGGTTGTATTTGGGTGTTACTTTAATCAAACCAATCAGTATCTGCTGCCATTCCCTTTAAAGTTATACCATGTAACTTTTTTTATAAAACAAATCTTAAAATTGTCCTAACTGTTAAATCGCTAAAGTTTTAGAACCCCCACTCTGTTATTTTCAGCTTCTGAAGCCTTCTCTTTATATGTTTTCTATGAGTTGTGAGGGGGGGAGAATTTCCCGGCAAAATGATGTCATCTCCCACATGATACACTACCGGCCAATCACAGCGCCGATCATACACCACCGGCCAATCACAGCGAGTCTTGCTGTCTCTAAAGGAAGTAGCTTTCCTCAGCAACTGTGTTTACATTGGTGAAGGAATCTTGCTTGCTACTCCCTCAATTCTGGTCTAAAAATGATGGGAGACGGCTCTACGCATTCCGGTGGTCCGTGGCGACTCCGGCCGAAAAAAGCAATACCGCTACTGACCACTAGTTGAGCAGCTTCCACAGTACAGCTTTAAGATCAGTGCAAGACATGCGTAAAGCGGTGAGACCAAAAGAGTAAGAAACATGCTATTGAAAGGAGAAATGTCCCAAGTGCATGCATGGCCATAATCATAAATGATTGCAATCCCAATGTTATAAGCTGTAGCCTTTGACTGCATTTGAATGAAACCACATTTGATTTGAAGTAGGCTATCACCCACTGATTCAGACAGAAAGTAGGATACAACAGCAGTTACTAGATATTCAGGGGGGGAGTGCACGCACTCAACTCACTTCATTTGTTGCTCTTCTAAGCTCTGGAAAAACGGCTAAACCGTAAACCATTCTCTGTTGATTGTCATTATCTTGTATATGATTTCTGACTGTTTAGTACTTTTTTCTCCCCCTTTTTTCTGATGTGCTTGCTGTACACCTTGTATTGAACTGCGAATAAAGTATATAAAAAGGTTTCACTGTAACACGTATTTCCGACCTGAAAATACGTTTTCTGTTTAATAAAGAGCTGGAGAGACTGGGAGGGAGACCCCTGTTACTGATTAAACACTCCATAGCAATGAGCACTGTCATACTACAGAGCTATTTAAGATTTAATATAACCGCAGACAATAACTTATTGACTTAACCCTACTTTTAAACTCTCACTATTCTTTCATTTTAGTCTCCATAGTGTACAGTACATTATTTAACATGGCATCACAATGACAATCATGATTTATGTTTCTGTCTTTATTGATAGTGAACAATAGACTGACAGGAAATTGGGAGAGAGAGATGGGGAGCGACACTCAACAAAGGTCATCGGAACTTGAACCCATGACAGGCTGAATTAGCAGCTTGGTTCCTGGACCGCTAGCCATCCAGGCCCATCATAATCATTCTAACCACTTTATCCATTCATACGTTGGTTATCAAGAATAGCAGATCTACAAGCTCACAGCGTTTCACTTTGTGCTACGCTGCAAGCTTGTACATCTGCAGTTTTAGATCATATTTTTTAAAGGCAACAATTTTGGATTTTTTTTTTTCTCTTTTTTTTTTTAACATAAATCTCTTCTGGGTGTCCCTGGCACAAAACATTCAAAAACATGGGCTAATAAGAGAGTCAATTTTGGCGTCCTGGAAATTTGAGAACCACTGTTTAGTTTAGTCCAGTGGTTCTCAACCTTTTCAGGCAGTGACCCCCCCAACATAATCGTATTTGAACTGGGGACCCCCAACCTGATAAGAACTATTAGTCCTTAGGCTAAGACTCAACATTTGACATATCGGTACCACCTGGGTGGGCAAATTGTAGTTGTGATTTTTTTTATTCCTATACATCTCTAGATTAAGTTTTTATATGATAGACCTTGCAGACACGTAGCTTCAGTGGTGTTATCAGCTGCTAAAGTTACCAACCCCCTTTGAAAAATTGCATTTTAGACGCAGGTACATATTATATGTTTGGTATAATTTTTAAGGGGACACCGTGAGCTTTCATTCAAGCCCTTTTGTGAAAATGTAATATAAGTGGAGTGGTCACTGGAGCTCTTCAAACTTTTAATAAATTAATAAAAACAACTATTTCCGCCTAAACCATATATTTTCTTTTAGTTCTGTGGCATCAAGAAACATCAGAGACACAAAACACAACAGCTGGAATACAGACATGACCATAAGGATTCAGGAAATGTATAATTTACCCACAGTATTTCATTCTGAGGTGGTAATCTTCAGCCTTATCTTAAACAAGCACTTTTTATGAGAAATAGACAGGTCAATAGGCCTATATGAAAGAATAGCACTAAACCTCCCTAAATATTGATACAAAAGGGTTTCAATTGATTCTGGTAGGCATGCTTGAGAATATCCCAAAAATCCCAGAAAATATATTTACCATAAAGGCATCATTTTCAGTTTTAGATCATATGTTTTAAAGACAACAATTTCTTTTTTTAACATCTTCTGGGTGTCCCTGGCACAAAACATTAAAAAACATAGGCTAATAAGGGATTTTTTTTTTTTTTTTGGCGTCCTGGACATTTGAGAACCACTGTTTAGTTTAGTCTAGTGGTTCTCAAGAATCTCAACCTTTTCAGGCCGTGACCCGCCAACATAATCGTATTTGAACTGGGGACCCCGGCCCCAACCTGATAAGAACTAGGAATGTAATAGTTGAGACATTACATTTAGTTTGACTCAGCTCCACAGATAAAAAAATCAGCCATTTTCACAATTTCTATCGCTTTACCAGTTCTTATAGTTTGTTGACTACTTTTTTCAAAAATAGCAGATGTACAAGCTCGCAGTGTGGCACAAAGTGACATGCTGTGAAGTAAATCTGCTATTTTTGAATAGCCAACGCTAAAATCTAAAATGACAGACTCGTTCCCAGTAGGTTAATCACAGAGTGAATAGCAAGACATTTATATAATAATAATAAATATCTCGTATACATTTAGGCCAAATGATCAGGCCAGGGGTGCTCTCTGTGTGTTGTAATTGTGTTGCAGATTGGTCTGGTAGAATTGGTCATGGTCAAGAGATATGAATAAAGCTAGCCTGACTGCAAGCGTCAGACTCTACAGTCTACACACACACTACGTTTCACTTCACACCCACCAACAGGGGGTGGTGATGTGCAGACTGATTTATCAGGCTAGAATAAAGCGGCATTCCCACTGGGCACAATAACTACCAGTAAGACCAGTGTCCAAAAATCGGCCTCATAGTTGAGCTAGAAGAGGGCCATGTGAGAAATGAGGGGTGAGGGTTGTGGTGTGGAAGCCAAGGAGTGTGTGTGCAAAGTTTGGCATGGATAGGGGCAACGGTGGCAGATATATGAGTAGGGGAAAAGTGTGACGTGACGTGATGTGACTGACAGACAGACAGCCAGCCGGTGGAGGTTTTGATAGTAACTGCGACATGACGTTTTTTTTTTTTTTTTTTCATAGTTGGTGTAAACACCATCTACTTGGCGATTTTAAAACGATATATTTGTTATGTTTATAGTAGTCTCTCGATTACCTACAGAAGAAAAGAGTGACCAAACTTTTCCTTGACGATGGCTAGCCAGATTGTGTTTATAGTAGAGCCTGACCGATACATCGGTCAATTCGATATATCGGTCGTTTTGGAGCAATCGGAGGGGTATCGGATATCGGTGAATTATTCCACCGATATCCGATATTAATTGTCTGTAACGTGTCTGCGGAGACAGCATGAAACCCTGAGTTATATAAGCCTATTTGTGGGCAATACCAGAATTATCCAGCAGAGTGCAGTATAATAGTCCAAGACGCAAGCCAACACTATAGTGGAGTTGCAGCCTCTAGTGTGTCATTCACTCACCACATGTGCTGTATAACTCTGATTTTTCATTTTGGGGTGAAGGAAGGTGTGTAGACCTATGTGAAAATCCACAGAGAAATATAGACGTCTGACTAGGCCTACTATATAACCAATTGGAATGAAATCTGCTCAAACTGTCTGATATACGGATACAGAACCATATATACCAAGGCTATATAATGTCTGGTGGACATTTCTTTTTTATGTTTTGTAAAAAAACACACACACACACACACACATATATATATATATATATATATATATATATATATATATATTCTTTACAAAACATCGGCATCGATATCGGTATCGGTGCTCTAGCACTCTCCAACATCGGATATCGGTATCGGACGAAAAAAATGGTATCGGTCGGGCTCTAGTTTATAGTGCTCAGTGTGAATGGCCCTATACCTGGGTTGAATTTTAGGGGAAAGTCTTTCCAGTGAAAAGGTCCGTAGGATTAGGAATATTAGAACTCTAGCTGGAGCACTCATCCAATGTCCCTTTGACTATGTGTAGCAGGGGAGACTTTTAAAGGGAGAATACAACACCTACTACTAAATGCCTACTAGACAACGCCACCTTTTTCTAGAGGGAAGGTCCTCTTTGACAATACATTATTACCCGGCTTAGTTGAATGCTTGATTCTGATTAGTCAAGCGCTGAAATCAGTGGTGAATTATAGGCGTATAATGACCGTTCCGCTCTATAATTCACTGCTGCCCAATCAAAGGCTCAGAACACCTGCTGCACTCAGGCTGTGCTGTGTGAATTTAGTACCGTATCCAATATGTCAGCCATGTAAACAAACACACAGCATCATTTACAACTAGAGATACTGTTCCTACGAAACAGTGTGGGCTCGCTTGTAAAACATTTTTTTTAAAGAAATTAAATTAAATTAAAATTAGCAATTAAATAAATGTAATTAAAACATATTTTTTTTACAAGCGAGCCCACTCTCAGAATAAATAGAAACTTGAATTGTGAACAATTGTCCCTCCCAGATAAACATGACAAGGAAACTAGCACAACCAGCAACATACATTACCATTACAGTATTTCATTAATTATAAAATGATGACCTTCTTTTTTAAACAATGTTATTTTCTATATTCAACAAAGCAACAACAACCACTCACTTATATACACATATTTTTATTTACCTAACTTTTTTTAAACATAAAACAAAAAAACAATCGTGACTACTAATTGAAGCCGAGGCCGAATTGGACCAAATCGCATGGATGAGCCCTGACAGCACATGGTTGGTTCTACAGACTCCAAATTTCACACGCAGATAGCTCAGACCTTTGCCTACGTTCTGAGCTAGGCCTCGACCCGACCCGATCTGCGGTTTTCCGGAACCAACACGAAAGGTTCGGAATCTCCATATGCGGAGTCCTGACTACTAAATTGAAGCCAATGGACGCCGAATCCGAATTGGCCCGAATCGCATGGATGAGCTCTGACAGCACATGGTTGGTGCCACAGACTCCAAATTCTGCACACAGACAGCTCAGACCTTTGTCTACGTTCTTAGCTAGGCCTAGACCCGACCCGATAGACAGTTTTTCGGATCCGGCACGAAAGGTTTGGAATCTCCGTATGCGGAGATGACTGACATCGGGCTGTTCCGGAGCAAGCGCTGACTCATTGTGACATCACTTCATAAAAGGCTCTGACATCACATACGCTAGATGACTCAACAAAAAATCTCTCGGAGTGTGGCATAAACTAAAGTCTTTCTTTCTCACTTCGAGGTGAGCAAAGTTCAGGGTGCTCTTCAGAGCGGTTGGGTTCAGGGGAATTAGCGGGCTGTGCCTTTAAGAGAACCAGGTGAATAATGTGGATAAGCCCGGGCAGTTCCCTCTCACGCTAAACTTAAATAATAAAGGGGAATAAGGAGCCCAGGGGCTAGGGAACTCCGGGGCGCTCTGTAGTAAAGTAAGGGGTGAGTTACGAAGGCTCTCACTTGCTCTCACGTCATACGGGCAGTTGACAGGTTGCGTATGGTTACGTATTGAATGTTGAAACCCATATATGGAGACACCCGACACATCTCATTAAGTCTTCGGAATCTCCTTATGCGGAGCTGATTGTTGACATCAGGATGTTCCGGAGGAAATCGGCGCAATCGCTGACTCATTGTGACATCACTTCATAAAAGGCTCTGACATCACGTACACAACATGAGTCAATGGGCATAAATGGACACAGGCAATTAAACAGATGGTCAAAACGGGTCCTATGACAACAGGACGAACAGGTATAATGGGGTTTGCATTAAAGGGGGAACCGGCACTGTCTGCAAAACAGTCGGAGGCACAGACAGATACAGAGATCTCCATGATGGGCATAAAGGGACACAGACAAACAGATACAGAGATCTCCATATGGGCATAAAATGGATGCAGACAGACAGATACAGATATCTCCATATATGAGTATAAATGGACACAGGCAAACAGATGGTCAATACGGGTCCTACATATAACTCCATATATGGGCATAAATGGACACAGGCAAACAGATGGTCAAAACGGGTCCTACAGAGATCTCCATACATGGGCATAAAATGGACGTAGACAGACAGATATCTCCATATATGGGCATAAATGGACACACGCAAACAGATGGTCAAAATGGATCCTATGACAACAGGTATAATGGGGTTTGCATTAAAGGGCGGGGCATTCATTCCCTATTTACATTGTTCCCGAGTTGGCCAGGGCGCCGACTAGACGCTCGGCCGCCCATCTTCATATATGGGCATAAAATGGACGTGGACAGACAGATATCTCCATATATGGGCATAAATGGACACACGCAAACAGATGATCAAAACAGATCCTATGACAACAGGTATAATGGGGTTTGCATTAAAGGGCGGGGCATTCATTCCCTATTTACACTAGACGCTCGGCCGCCCATCTCCATATATGGGCATAAAATGGACGTAGACAGACAGAAGTTTATTTAATTAAGAATTTGTATTTTATTTCTTTTTAAAACCTTTTTTTACAAGCAAGCCCACACTGTTTCGTAGGAACAGTATCTCTAGAATCTGAAACAGTACTTATTTTAAACTCTTGTTTGATGTCATTGTGACATCATATCATATCGACATCGTGACTATTAATTGAAGCCGAGGCCGAATTGGGCCAAATCGCATGGATGAGCCCTGACAGCACATGGTTGGTGCTACAGACTCCAAATTTCGCACGCAGATAGCTCAGACCTTTGCCTATGTTCTTAGCTAGGCATCGACCCGATCCGATATGCGGTTTTCCGGAACCAACGCTAAAGGTTCGGAATCTCCATATGCGGAGTCCTGACTACTAATTGAAGCCAATGGACGCCGAATCCGAATGGCCCGAATCGCATGGATGAGCCCTGACAGCACATGGTTGGTGCTACAGACTCCAAATTTCGCACACAGATAGCTCAGACCTTTGCCTACGTTCTTAGCTAGGCCTCGACCCGACCCGATACACAGTTTTTCAGATCCGGCACGAAATATTTGGAATCTCCATATGCGGAGATGACTGACATCGGGCTGTTCCGGAGCAAGCGCTGACTCATTGTGACACTTCATAAAAGGCTCTGACATCACATACGCTAGATGAGTCAACTAAAAATCTCTCTGAGTGTGGCATAAACTAAAGTCTTCTTCCTCTCACTTCGAGGTGAGCAAAGTTCAGGGTGCTCTTCAGAGCGGTTGGGTTCAGGGGAATTAGTGGGCTGTGCCTTTAAGAGAACCAGGTGAATAATGTGGATAAGCCCGGGCAGTTCCCTCTCACGCTAAACTTAAATAATAAAGGGGAATAAGGAGCCCAGGGGCTAGGGAACTCTGGGGCGCTCTGTAAGTAAAGTAAGGGGTGCTGTGTCTGCAGAGATCTCCATATATGGACATAAGTGGACAAAGGCAAACAGATGGTCAAAACGGGTCCTATGACAACAGGTATAATGGGGTTTGCATTAAAGGGTAGGGCCGGAACCGGTACTGTGTCTGCAGAGATCTCCATATATGGGCATAAGTGGACAAAGGCAAACTGATGGTCAAAACGGGTCCTATGACAACAGGTATAATGGGGTTTGCATTAAAGGGTAGGGCCGGAACCGGTACTGTGTCTGCAGAGATCTCCATATATGGGTATTAGTGGACAAAGGCAAACAGATGGTCAAAACGGGTCCTATGACAACAGGTATAATGGGGTTTGCATTAAAGAGTGGGGCATTCATTCCCTATTTTAAATTCGGCATGCGTGTTTCCCGCCGCAGCAGGTAGTCGGGGGCACTAACAGATGCAGAGATCTCCATAATGGGCATAAACGGACACAGACATCAGATACAGAGATCTCCATATATGGGCATAAAATGGATGCAGATAGACAGATACAGATATCTCCATATATGAGCATAAATGGACACAGGCAAACAGATGGTCAATACGGGTCCTACAGAGATCTCCATATATGGGCATAAAATGGATGCAGACAGACAGATAACTCCATATATGGGTATAAATGGACACAGGCAAACAGATGGTCAAAACGGGTCCTACAGAGATCTCCATATATGGGCATGAAATGGACGTAGACAGACAGATATCTCCATATATGGGCATAAATGGACACACGGCCAAACAGATGGTCAAAACGGATCCTATGACAACAGATATAATGAGGTTTGCATTAAAGGGCAGGGCATTCATTCCCCATTTACATTGTTCCCGAGTTGGCCAGGTCGCCGACTAGACGCTCGGCCGCCCGAAGGGCGGCCGAGCTTCTAGTATTAGGAATTTGTGGCAAAAATATACGGCAGAACTCATTTTATATTTCCCCCCAAAGGTGACGTGTTAATTGTCATGTGAAGCTCAACCAATAGCCCAGCTAACACCACTCCCAGATTTTCCACACCTCAATTACACCTCTTTGCCTAAGGGCCCTGCCTTTATACTGTCTGCGACGGAACTCAAATACAATCATGCCACCTCATTGGCTAGTGGCTCTGCCTTCCTACTGTCTGCGGCGGAAAATGCCAACTGTCTTCGGCGGAAAATGCCAACTGTCTGCGGCAGAAAATGCCAACTGTCTGTGGCAGAAATATGCAGCGGAACTCACTCTATAAATAATGAGTATAACATAGTGTTCTCGCTGCGAGAACACTATGGAATACATGGCAAAAATATACAGCAGAACTCATTATATATTTCCCCCCAGAGGTGACGTGTTAATTGTCATGTGAAGCTCAACCAATACCCCAGCTAACACCACTCCCAGATTTTCCACACCTCAATTACACCTCATTGGCTAAGGGCCCTGCCTTTATACTGTCTGCGACGGAACTCAAATACAATCATGCCACCTCATTGGCTAGTGGCTCTGCCTTTCTACTGTCTGCGGCAGAAAACGGCAACTGTCTGCGGCGGAAATATGCGGCGGAACTCACTCTATAAATAATGAGGATAACATAGTGTTCTCGCCTTCGGCGAGCCCACAACTAAACGTTGCTCTCAAGAATGTTTTTCAAAACATTTGAGGTGAGAAACATTTTAAAATGTTGTATTTATTTATTCCACCTTTGTACATTTTTTAAAGTATTTTGTATTTTAAAATACAGAAAATACTAGACCTGAAAGTATTTTGATACAGATTACATCTAATGTTTTCCATCCCAGCCAAATGCAAATTACAAAATACAAAAAAGTATTTCAAATACGTATTTCAAATACATGTATTTGAAATACTGCCCATCTCTGGACACTACCTGTAGACCATCTGAGCAGATGATGTTTGTTTGTTTTTGCCAATGTGGTGAGTCAGTTAATGGATAAGTGTAATTTAAGATTTCAGGTAACAACATTTACTGAAGTTGATTTGTAACTTTTGCAAACTTTAAAGCAGTTTTTGTGGTGATATCTTATTTTGTGTGTAACTATGGTAACCATGATTTTTTATAGAGGCATGGTGGATGTGACGTCACACTGGTTGTAACTTTGAGTCAATAACTTTGACAGAACAGTCACTTTGATTTCTTAGTATTTTGTAAAAATGACATGGTGTCAGAAATGACTGTGACACTGTGATTCAGCACTGAAGAGGTCTACCGTGATGGTGAAATAAAATGTAAATAAAGCTGATTTCACCAAACCACACATACAAGTGGACAAGATGGATTTGGCGGTTTGAGATGTTCCATCATGCAAGCAACTAAAGGATATGATGCAGACCAGTGCCTACACAGGCTACAGAAACAACTATGGTTGCCTGCATTCCAAAAAATACCAATTTTCTTAAAGGCTGAATTTTTATTTAGACACATTTTTTTATTTTTATTAGATAAATGTCAAATGGTGTGGCTCTATAAATTACTGCTTTTTTCATGCATAGAGCGGTGAAGGCTACTTTACACACATCAAACTCTGAACTCTGACTGGGGAGAGACTCTGGGGGAAAGGTAGCCCTAGAATGTCTCCAATGTTCGGTCGATTGACACTCTGTGTAATCCCTTTATGTACTTTGTAAAATATCACCACTTTTCACGAGCCAACACGGACGACTTACACGACCGGGCGAGGGGCTCGGAATGACTGCTGGACTGAATCATAACTTCCTTTGGGAAGCACAAAACGTACGGGGCACACAATTGACAGGTGCTTGTGATTGACGTGGGGTGACTAATCACACCACTTGTGTGATTGTGTGCCCCGTACGTTTTGTGCTTCCAAAAGGAAGTTTTGATATATTCAGTCCAGCAGTCATTCCGAGCCTTACCTCATTGCAGGCCACGGCACGGGGCGGAGTGACCGCGGCAAGGGGCGGAGTGAACGCGGCGGTTATCGTGGGCTTCGGTGACGTGTGCAGTGGGGCGACGGTGAGATTCGAACTAGTGATCTCTGGCACTCAAGTCGGCGACGCTATCCATTCAGCCATCAATGCTGATGTTTATCGTGGGCTTGCCCAGGCCTTACGGCCTGGGCATAAATATAACGATTGCATTCACCACGGCTTCGTAACTCGCGCGGCCGGCGGCCCTGGCCCGCTCTTCGCGGCCACTCGCGCCTGCGGCGCTCGGGGGCGAAGAGCAGGACCAAGGTCCGCTGGCCTTCGCGCCGCTTGCAATGTCGTGGACAATAATCAAACGCCTCCGCCCACCGCCGCGTTCACTTACGGTAGCGTTCACTCCGCCCCTTGCCGCGTTCACTCCGCCCCTTGCCGCGTTCACTCCCCTTGCCGTGTTCACTCCCCTTGCCGCGTTCACTCCGCCCCGTGCTCCGGTCTGCAATCAGGTATACTTGGTCATTCCGGGCCCCTCGCCCGGTTGTGTCAGTCGTCCGTGTTGGCTCGTGATAAGTGGTGATATTTTACAAAGTACATGTTTTCAGCCAGAACTTTCAAATGGATATGACACTATAGGACAATGTCTTTCTCCCAAGCTGAGGAATTAATTATTGGGTGAGTACACAAGTAACGCGCTGCACTTTAGTGCCGCGCAGATTCGCTGCTAACCGCCGCACAATGGGAGCGTTCTATGGCTCCAGATTTGAGGGATTACACGGAGTGTCAATCGACCGAACATTGGAGACATTCTAGGGCTAGGGGAAAGGTGGGTTACTGCTCTGAGTCTAATGATCATTATCATGATCATATGTATTTCTCACTAAAAAGAGGGTAAAACAAGTTTGATATGCATTTTTTTACCTCCTTTTCTCCCCATTGTAGTAGTTATGCCAATAGGCTCTATGCATATACGCCATTTTGTTCTACTTCAGGGTGTCTTTCGACTTCCTTCACAGGTGTTACCGATGATACTAATGAAGGGTCTGTTCCATTCTGGTCAAACAGAGTCAGGGTGCTGATATTGTGCATGTTGGCTCACTGGAAACACTCTGCTACACCAGTGGGCCTCAAAGTGTCCTTGAGTGGGTTCCAAATGTAACTCTGACAGTGTACAAATGGAAGCAAATGGACCCGCAAGGGTCCATTTGGTTCCATTTGTTGATTCCATTTGTACAGAGTTAAGGGGGTCCTTGAAATTAAAGAACCACTGTACAATAAATCAAACAGACCCTTCATTAGTATCATCAGTAACACCTGTGAAGGAAGTCGAAAGACACCCGGAAGTAGAACAAAATGGCGTATAGTGTGTGCCAGCCTTCTTATTATAACTCTATGGTGCCAGCGGCTACGTCATTGTAGTCCTTAGCGGCCATTTCTTGGGTAAAAACACAGGTGTTTCAATTGTTTGATTGCATAGAACTAATGCTTTACTCCAATCAGAACACCTGTGTAAGGCTGTGTTTACCCAAGAAATGGCCGTTCTTAGAACTACATTTGGCACACCCTATATGCATAGAGCCTATTCAATTGAGTCCTCCCCACACGCATTTCTGTCTTTTCACTGCTGGTGTATCTGTCTGTCTGTCTGTCTGTCTGTCTGTCTGTCTGTCTGTCTGTCTGTCTGTCTCTGTCATTCAGTGACAGTTACACATGTCCTCCACCAGGGAGCGAAAGGCATTAAAGCAACAGCGCCTGGATTCATTATTGCATATGCGTTGAACACGTTGATCCGGAAGCCGGACTTTCCGGAAGTAGAATGTTTCTCGTGTGGCGTTTCGTTTCCACAACAAAGGAACTGTTGGTGTTTCATGGTGGTTTTGGGACGCGACCTGGCGTTTGCCAACGAACGAATTAACCTAAGTATAATAACGGTGGTTGCCGGAGGGCAAGGAGCGCTCCGCTGTGTTCACTTGGCCGTGCGGAGGTGCCGAAGGTCGGCATTTTAGTCGGGGGGACGAAAATGTACCATTCTGTCCCTATCAGGACATAGTTGGGAGCAGTTGGGAAACGAGCACAGTCGTCGTGTTTCCACAACAAAGGAAGTGTGTTTCATGGTGGTTGGGACACAGGGTGTGGTGAAAACCTTCTCATATTAAAAGACAAGGAGTTAAAACGCTTCAAATGGAGTCTGTACGGCTGAAGATAAATGAACACATGAAGTCGGTGGGAGAGGAGATATTGTGTGTTTTGGAAAAGCAACAAAGGGTTAGGGTTAGTCGCGTGAAGCTCGATGTCAGAGTGTTCGTGTTGGAGCGCCTCCGTGCGGCCGCAGAGGTCATGTGTAACCTCTTCCAGAGAGAGATGGAGACACTACAGAACACCCAATTACACACTGCAGGTATGTCTGTTACACACACAACACTACACTACACACTGCAGGTATGTCTGTTACACACACAACACCACACTACACTACACACTATGTATGTTACACACACAACACCACACTACACACTGCAGGTATGTCTGTTACTCACACAACACACTGCAGGTATGTCTCAGTCTGTTACACACACAACACCACACTAACACACCTCACTACACTACACACTGCCCAGTAAACGCCAGCCGTCATCTAGACCTATGGTCTAGGGCAGGGGTTTTCAAAGTGGGTGACGGGGCTCCCTGGGGTGCCGCGACGGCAGTCCAGGGGTGCCGCGAGATCATTTGATAATATTTGGAATTTATTTAGACACTTGAAGAAATATTTAGTATAATTTTAAACTTGAAGTACAAAGTTATTTTCAGTCAGTTCTAACCAAAATGGCTATTATTTCGTTATTCGTTTTCCTCGCAACATAATCACTAAAATATCGTCACTGTCAGGCAGAAACCTCGTATCTCCAAGTTTCAAATGTGTACGTCTGTTGTGCTTCATCATACAAGACTGTCGCACAAAACTAGTGAAAACAGCCGATCTACAAGCACGACGCGAGGCGTTGTGTGCTTGTAGATCTGCTGTTTTCACTAGTTTAGTAAATTTTATAGATGATGAATATAAAACAAACGGTTTTGGACACAGGTTTCCACCCGACAACGACGATATGCTATAAATATAAGGTGCTGGGTGCCTCGGATCAAACAAATATTTATGGGGTGCCCTGAGACAAAAAGGTTTGGGAACCCCTGGTCTAGGGTTAGCCCTCATTTGAACCGTCTATCGTTAGTCTGTCTATAGACCGATTGTAGCTGATTACATTTAATCCATTATTCCATACTTGTTGATTAAAAAAACAGCTTTAATATCCACACCTGGTTTTCAAATATTGGACTAAAGTAATTTTAAGAGCCAATTTCACTATATAGTCTAGTTTAGTTGTAGCCGTCATCTGAACGCTTCCATTTAAACGATATAACACCGTTTAGGACAAACGTGTGTTAGACCATCTTTTTTTTTAATACATTTTTATCAAGTTGTTCATTATCGGATGCTAACAGTATCTCCCGGTTCTACCTTAATAGTTGATTGCATCCACTGAGCAGTTTTCTGGCCATTGCACATCGTATAGCCGTCTAAAAGACGTGCTGGGCAATACCTTTGAAAAATTCTAAAAGTGTAATAAATAATGGCATATGCCGTGGTGCTGCTATGACAGCATACTATTACTTCTCTGAGTTACATAATTCATTCTGACACCAACAGACACAAACACACAAGACTGCATGTCTCCCCACCCCCACCATACGATAATGATTAAATAAAATCGTTTTATAGCTATGCATCAATATAAAGTTAGTTTGTGTTGTCAAACAAAATGCACCGACCTCAAACGAACAGCGGGAGACGATATGTCAACTACTAATAGCTGCTGGAATACACACAAGTAACAAGCTGTGCCGTGGTCTAGCGGTAGCGCACAGGTTTCATTAACAGAATGTCCGGAGTTCGAACCCCGTCGACTCCCAGTGTCAAATAATAACAGTGTAAGTAATCATTACAAATACGATCAGCTGCGGTGGTTCGAGTAGCATACGGCTCTCAGAACCAAGGAATAGTGATTTTAAACCCTGCTGGCTGCCATCATTTTCACTACATTTTCACTACTTTCGGCGGCCGCTAACGGCGTTTAAATGACGGTGATACAATGTCTTGTCTATGTATAGCCGGTGAAAAAACTTTAAAATTTAAACTCGTCACAGACCGGATCTAGCTAGACGTCCGGTTACGGCGAAGACGTGATTTGAACGCGTTTTAACCAGAGTTGGGATCCGTTACTCAAAAAAGTAGTGCACTACATATTACATATTACCTTTGAAAAAAGTAGTGCCTTACACTACTTCATTACTCCCTGGAGAAAGTAACTAGTTACACTACTCGTTACACTACTTTTGCGTTACTCCATAAAAAAAGTCTGAGATGCATTGCCAACATATATTAGACGTATTAATATTTATTAGATATAATAATATCTAATACAATACATTATATTGTTCAATGAAGTGAGTCCCAGGGCTCACTGGTGGTCATTTGAATGAGTTTAATTAGGGTAATAATAATAAAAACAATAAATAAAAATTATAATGTAATTATTTCGGAGCATCTGGTGCCTTGTTGTAATTTAGGACTCCCATTGTGCAGCAAAAGAAAAAACAGCTGCCATACATTCATGAGTTTATTCATTTATCCACCTGACATTATATAGCCTATATATGGTTCTGTATCCGTTTGTCAATTGTCAGTAAGTTTAAGCAGATTTCATTCCATTTGGCTCCTATGGATTTTATAGGCCAGGGGTGGACAGTTTAGCACCCTCATTTTGGCCAGGGAGCACCCCCACCTCTCAGTAATTCCCGAAATTTACATTATAATACAGTAGATCAGCATTGGCTGGCCACAACCGGTTTGGCACACACTCCCATTGGTATGCAAATTTAGCCTTCTGTTTTCACCTGGCCGATTTGAGATGGGTAGTCTTACTAGTCTATCCTTCACTTAAAACCTGGTGCGCAGCACAGCATAGCAGCTGGGGAGAAATTCAATGATCAACGAGGCGATTGATTTACTGTGTAGGCCTACAGCTCAAATAGTTCAAACAGTATCAAACTGATTTATAGGCTATAGCCCATATAGCTGCTGAAACTTCATGCTTAAAAAAGCGATATCACCGATGTTTTTTGCATAAGGACTAAGGATTATATTTATTCCGTCATCACAAGGACATCATGTCAGAGTGAGTTCACTTGTCAGAGTTCTCTCTTTCCCTCTCTCTCTCTCTATCTCTCTCAGCCTACATGGATTAGTAGGCTAATTCATTCCTTTGGCTTGCTTATTTCGGGGTTGTGGGTTATTGTATCACATGTAGGATATTAATCTAGGTTGTTAAAGCAACTGTCGGGTTTGCGCACCGTATATGCGCTGCCTGCCACAGAATGCGACTTTTTTTTCCTCTTTTCTCCCTCTCTCTCTTTCTCTCTCTCTCTTCCTAAAAGTAGCCTAATTCATTTCTTAGCTTGATGTTATAAATCTCCTTAGTTTTTGTTGTATTTAGTCTTTTTATTAATCTATAAGTGTGACTGTTATCAAATGTCGGGTGCCTGCTACTGTTGATTGCAGGCAAGTCACCGTGACCTGCTGCTGCACTGACTCGCTTGTGTTTGATTACCTTTTCTCTGGATAGTTATTTTAGTGAAATGACAGTTCCAATGTTCTAAAAGACAAGTGGTGATGTTTACAATCGGTTCCTGCTGAAGGCAGAAGCAGGAGCACGAAAGTAGCGAGTAGCGAGTAACGCGACCAGGCGGTATTTGTAGTGTTATTACTATTTCGGAGGAGTAGTACCGTTACACTACTCGTTACCGGAAAAAGTAGTATTATTACAGTAACGCGTAACGCGTTACACCCAACTCTGGTTTTAACCCCCAAATTGCTTAGTGGGTGCAGTCTGTTAAATAGCTGTGTGTGACAAAGTTGTGTAATGTAAACTAATTGCCAGACAACGCCACCTGGGGAATTGCGCCCCAGGAAATATTTATGGACCGATTGCAAAATTCTTGGCCGATACCGATCCACCGGTTTTATGAAGGTCTGACCTGACAAAACCGATTTTTCCGATACCGATTTCTTTAGCTAAGAACTAGAAAATAGGGTTGCTCCAATACCCTTTTTTCCAGGCCAAGTAGGCCTACAAGACATACTTCAATTTTTTCTCCTTTTTGGAGACGACATTGACACAGGATTATGGAACATATCCTTATATTGCAAAGGTAATCAGTACCATCTCTATTCTGTAGGTTGCCACTAAGTAGACTGGCTGCTACTTGCTAATGTTTACTTTAGTCACAGGACCAGAGCATCATGCTGTGCAGTGCCATAAACACAATTGGCATATAAAACCGGTATTTATGTCAGTGACCTGCCGGTCACGATTCGGCCGGTTTGATATGATACCTGCCGATTTTTGATATTGGCCGATGCCGATGTCCATCCCTATAGAGAAGCAATTTAACTATACACCTTGTACAATGGTTAATTCCTCACACAAGTTCGTTTTACAATAGAATTTGGCAGAAACACGTTTTTAACAAAGTACATAATAGGCTTTTATTTAACATAGTTATCTAAATCTTCATAAGTTCATCATCATCAGTTAATTCAACAATAAAACTCAAATGCAATGGGGATCAGTGTAATTGATGGCGAGTAAACAATAAAATGGGCATCTAATAAGGGCCAGTGCTGGGGACAATGGGAGGAGGGACAGGCCGACCTACCAAGGCAATGACATTCCCAAATTCTCACAGCAAACCAAACTTAAAAGCAATAACACATCAAACATGGGAATTACTACCACCTATGGCAGCCGTCACCTGTCCCAATTATGAGCGCCCCAGCACCTGGCCTGTAACAGAAAACAGAATTAGGACTCAATTTATTTACACAGACAAGCCTATTTAAGTACACAATATGATGAATAATAAAACAATATGAGCTAGGAAGCCAGAGTGTTGTTTCCTCCTGCTGGCAGGGCGTTGTATAACTGGAAGGTTTCAAGGAGTTGCAGTAGATTAGAGTTATCATGATTGATTATGTGTGACGTTATAGAGTAGATCATGTATTCATTGATTATATTAAAACTCACCGAATGCCACCCTTTATTAAAAATCTACAAAACTGGTGCCATCCATTTTGTTTAATTTGACCTTTTTATGGGGGCCAAAATCATATTTTGTACTTAAATTACATATATAAATCTATGCTTCTATCGAAAGCCACACTACCCCTCTTACAAAGGGGTTTTCCCGTCGGACTGTGTTCACCGGTGCTACAGTCAAATTGGTCGTGGCGCTCCGGTCACGGAGGCTAACGGCTAACTTCTAGAGCGATTTTTTTGAAATTACAATTATGGTATGAAAGATAAAACTTTTGATTAATTAAAAAGACGTAAAGTGCGTTTATGGCACTGGAGATCAAAGACGTATAGTACGTTTATGGCATAATATGAGTTAATATCTAGGTCTGTATGATGATACTAATACTTGATAGTTAGGAGTCGAGAGGTCTTTAGTAGGCCTCAGTACTATGGTTTTGGTATCTTGTTATGGTACAGATCGTTCCAGAGGCCTTGAAGCCACTCAGTATAATTCTAGTGTCGGACCATTCTTCTTGGCAGAACTCTTTTACCACTGCCCAGAGTGTTAATTGTACTTCTGTCCATGATATCATGTTATATAAACTTGACCACACCACCACCTAATATAATTGTCTTGTCTCCTCTGTTTCTCATGATTATTGATTGATCTGAATTCCACCACAGAGTGGTGTGCATTTCTTATGGAGTGTTAACAGTAAAATCAGCAAAACCCCGCCAGAACAGCAGCATGTCACCTCGCCCTGAAATGACAGGCACAAGCGGCCGTATTAGTATTTCAGTAGAATTTGTAGACTAACATTCACAGAGACAGAAACAGAGAGATGCACCATGAATGAACATACCGTGTTCGCCTGAGTAGCAACCACACATGATACCTGCCGATTTTTGATATTGGCCGATACCGATGTCCATCCCTATAGAGAAGCAATTTAACTATACACCTTGTACAATGGTTAATTCCTCACACAAGTTCGTTTTACAATAGAATTTGGCAGAAACACGTTTTTAACAAAGTACATAATAGGCTTTTATTTAACATAGTTATCTAAATCTTCATAAGTTCATCATCATCAGTTAATTCAACAATAAAACTCAAATGCAATGGGGATCAGTGTAATTGATGGCGAGTAAACAATAAAATGGGCATCTAATAAGGGCCAGTGCTGGGGACAATGGGAGGAGGGACAGGCCGACCTACCAAGGCAATGACATTCCCAAATTCTCACAGCAAACCAAACTTAAAAGCAATAACACATCAAACATGGGAATTACTACCACCTATGGCAGCCGTCACCTGTCCCAATTATGAGCGCCCCAGCACCTGGCCTGTAACAGAAAACAGAATTAGGACTCAATTTATTTACACAGACAAGCCTATTTAAGTACACAATATGATGAATAATAAAACAATATGAGCTAGGAAGCCAGAGTGTTGTTTCCTCCTGCTGGCAGGGCGTTGTATAACTGGAAGGTTTCAAGGAGTTGCAGTAGATTAGAGTTATCATGATTGATTATGTGTGACGTTATAGAGTAGATCATGTATTCATTGATTATATTAAAACTCACCGAATGCCACCCTTTATTAAAAATCTACAAAACTGGTGCCATCCATTTTGTTTAATTTGACCTTTTTATGGGGGCCAAAATCATATTTTGTACTTAAATTACATATATAAATCTATGCTTCTATCGAAAGCCACACTACCCCTCTTACAAAGGGGTTTTCCCGTCGGACTGTGTTCACCGGTGCTACAGTCAAATTGGTCGTGGCGCTCCGGTCACGGAGGCTAACGGCTAACTTCTAGAGCGATTTTTTTGAAATTACAATTATGGTATGAAAGATAAAACTTTTGATTAATTAAAAAGACGTAAAGTGCGTTTATGGCACTGGAGATCAAAGACGTATAGTACGTTTATGGCATAATATGAGTTAATATCTAGGTCTGTATGATGATACTAATACTTGATAGTTAGGAGTCGAGAGGTCTTTAGTAGGCCTCAGTACTATGGTTTTGGTATCTTGTTATGGTACAGATCGTTCCAGAGGCCTTGAAGCCACTCAGTATAATTCTAGTGTCGGACCATTCTTCTTGGTAGAACTCTTTTACCACTGCCCAGAGTGTTAATTGTACTTCTGTCCATGATATCATGTTATATAAACTTGACCACACCACCACCTAATATAATTGTCTTGTCTCCTCTGTTTCTCATGATTATTGATTGATCTGAATTCCACCACAGAGTGGTGTGCATTTCTTATGGAGTGTTAAAGCTATACTGTGTAAGATGCTCAACTAGTGGTCAGTAGCCCTATAGCAAACCGCGGTCGCGTTCGCGTCTTTCGCCCGTTTTTCGTACCTTCACACCCCCGCGTCTGCCTCCACAACGCCGAGAGCTATCTTTAGAGGGGTCCCTGGTTCCTGTGCGTTCAGGCATTCCGGAGAAACGGACTACTTCACCCTGCCTGGTAGGCGAGATTACCTTTTGAGTAAAGAGACACACGGGCGACTACAAATATGGCGACCCCACTTCAAGATGCGCTGTGATTGGCCGGTAGTGTACCATGTGTGCATGATCGGCGATGTGATTGGGCAACGTATACACAACATATACAGATGATGCAGATTACGTCATTTTGGCGCGAAATCCGGTCCACGGCCAGGATCATAGAAAACATATAAAGAGAAGGCTTCAGAAGCTGAAAATAACGGAGTGGGTGTTCTAAAACTTTAGCGATTTAACAGTTAGGACAATTTTAAGATTTGTTTTATAAAAAAAGTTACATGGTACAACTTTAACAGTAAAATCAGCAAAACCCCGCCAGAACAGCAGCATGTCACCTCGCCCTGAAATGACAGGCACAAGCGGCCGTATTAGTATTTCAGTAGAATTTGTAGACTAACATTCACAGAGACAGAAACAGAGAGATGCACCATGAATGAACATACCGTGTTCGCCTGAGTAGCAACCACACACACACACACATGGACGGCTGGACGCTGGGCAGAATTACTGGTGTGCGTGGCAACTGTTCCTACACGCCAGGGCAGGGACTCCAGAAGGAGTGTTAGTGAGAGCCTAGAACAACCACGATCAAGGTCAGGTTCAAGTTCAACTTCATGATACAATGTACTTGCTTGAGCAGCAAAACGTACCTTCACTGAGAAGATGGTGTAGCTGAAGCCCATCAGGCCGGCGTCAGCTGGAGGGCACCTTCAGTGTTCCCCACCAGCGAGGGGAGACCAACAGCTGACTCGCAGCTGCAAGCCATGCTGCCTAAATACACCCCTCAATCAGGCCACTAACAAGTGGGAGGAGGATGGGTGGTGGGAAGCGACGCCCATAATGCTACACATGGATCAATTAACGCTCCGATGCGCGATTTTAATATAAAGTGCTTATTCCATGGCCACGGATGTTACAATTCTCTTTGGGTGGGTAGGAGTAGCCATATCTTCTTTATTGCCTTTTTCGCTGTATTTCCTCCATATGTTTCAACTACGCAGGTTTGGGCGGTCTTTCGACGTCCTAGTAGTCCAAGGTTAACCTGCTGACGCAAGTGAATGCTAACCTGGTGAATGCTAACCCAAAGCCTAAACCCTAACATTAACCCTAAACCTAACCCTTACCGGACTATGCGAACTAAAACAAAAGGCCATTAAATATCGAGATTTTCCCATCGGTTACGGCCGGACTACACCAAAAAATGGCGCGTATTGTCCGTGAAGACGCTCGCGTATGCGTAAACGCTCCAGGCTACACCAAGGAGGGAGTATATGTGAGGAAGACCAGATAGTCTGTGTACAAAACGCATACGCGTGCTTAAAAAACAGAACCGATCCTATTTTTAGGGAATGCTTATCCGTGGCTTATCTGTACGCCTGGTCTAGCCGGCTGAATTGATATACATTGGATCTATCCAAAACGTGCATATGCGCGCACGACCCGCATACGCACTGACGCGCGCGAAACGGCTTGGTGTAGTCCGGGGGGTTAGGGAGGTGTAATAAACTCTAATACATTATTACTATGTGAGGTAATGGCCACCAATCGGATTAAAATGCTCTTCATTGAACAATACAGAAGATTCGGGTACTTCTGTGGGCCGGAAGTGAATTGTTGTAACATCCGTGGTCATGGAGTAAACTCTATATTTGAAATCTGACATGTCGACTCGCACATAATGAGTCGATTAACATCCTTATTTTGGAGCCCTCTAGGCCAACACCATTTTTGTATTAGGGAGTTTGTTTTGAGAGGTCTGAAGATGATTGTTTGAATGTCTTACGTCAGGGGTCGGCAACTTTGATGATGGAGAGGGCCACTATATTTCCACATTCACTCCAGAGGACCACAATGCATACTCAGTCAAAACTAGCAAAAAAATAGCCGATCTATAAGCTCAAAACACGTCGCACTGCGATGCGTTTTGAGCTTGTATATCGGCTATTTTTGCTCATTTTGACTTATAGATTCTCTATTTTTGAATTGGAATCCGGAAATATTTGTAGCTATTTTAATTGGAATCCTGAGAAGTAACAATTGTATTTCATTTCAAATGCATTTATATGTTCATATATGCTAACTTTATGAACATAAATTAAAATACATTTTGACTGTCTGTCATTAAGCTACATTAACATAGACTGAAGTAATGAAAGTGAGTCAAGTTTGCATGGTTGGAATTGTAACAGCTGAAATTGATAATATATCATTATTCCAATATTAATCAGCGGGCCGCATCAAGAGTAGGTGGGGGCCGCATGTGGCCCCCGGGCCGCCAGTTGCCCATGTATGCCTTAAGTGCTAGTATTAGTTTATCATGGGGGGCATGCAGAGTCAAAATGACATTGGATCAGTTTGATTGATTGATTGAATACTTTAAATGCTGCCACGATCATACGTTAGGAGTCTTTTGTTATTCATTCTCTTTCAATGTCTGACTCCTATGCATAAAGTAGCCATTCACCTGATGACCATGTGGTAATTAAAGGTGATCAAGCTTTTGCTATGGTATACTATAATAGCCCTACTCTCTGGAATGACGATTTGTTAGTCGATGCTTTTAAAAATTAAGATTTCTTATTGTACAGCACCTTGTAACATTTGTTCTGTAAGGCGCTTTATACATAAATGTACCTGCATTACTATTCAGGCTTTATATCAATGCATTTCCGTTCAATCCATAATGTTCATGGGACTCTATAGTGGCCATGTTTGTCTACACTTCAACCAGACAGGTTAAAAGTATCAAGGTGGTCAGACATATTCCAACAACCACTTGAAATGCACATTGAAATCAATGGTAGTTCCGTCCTCATGAAAGTAAAGAAAGTATAGTCACTCAGTCATAACTCATAACATGATTTGTTCTTTCTGGTGTAAGTTGCTTGTAAATAAAGGTGGTTACGGTTGTGAGCTTGTAAATCAGCTATTTTGAAATAGCCAACTTATATAGGTTGTGCTCAGTCGGCGTATATAGGTTTGAAGGGCTCATTCGGCCTATAGTTGCTTCTCTTGGGCTTGTTTTCATAGACCTAGTTGCTTGATTCCCTTGCAAAATCTGGCAACACTGATCGATCATGGCTTTGAAGGGGAGAAGATCTACAAACTCTCACGTCACCATGACTCAGCCAAAAACCTATAAGGAGTTTGTTGTCTAATTTCAATGTTGTCGTCATCGGCATGGCATCAGGGGGTAAAAAAAGAAGAAAAAAATCAGCTCCATATATGGGCAAAAAAGGGGACATGCCCATATGGGCTATCCAGATATGGGCATGAAAGGGACAAGGACTGACAGATACAGTATGTATGGGCATATCAGTTGGATTGGCGGTGCGACAGAGGTGTGCGGCTTTGCGCGCTCCTTAGTGGTCCGAACTCTTGACCTATAGTAGCGAAAGCCAATCTAGAAGCTCACATGTCCCACATGTTGAGTTTGTAGAGTGTTATGTCTTCTGTCTTTTTTTCCGGAGTAAAGTTTTATTTTATTTCACCTGGTGTTTACATCAGGATGAGGACAATTATTTTAGCTCTTGGAACAAGTAGTGACTGATCCTTTCAACTGAACAAAACATGGTAAACGTCTATTGTTTGATTTGATTACGTCATGGTCAGTGTTGGGTATCGTTACATTTTGAAGTAACTCGTTAAGTTACTTTAGTTACTGACTTGAAAAACTAATCCGTTAAGTTACTCCGCTACCCAATGACAATTGTAACTTAACGAGCTACCGTTACCGTTACCGACCATTAAAACCCACCAGTGTGGAAGTTTGGTAAACATAAAAAGACAAGAGTGCAGCCTCCTTTTAGCTCATGCGTCCTCTTCAAAAGACCAACGCTCCCCAGCGTTAAAATGTACAGTACCTCAGTGCCGTGGCGTTGTTATGGAGTTAAATGGCCGGGTCCGAATCCACCGTTGTCCGCCGTCCAGATATGATCCGATGATGTACAGTAAATCCATTTTAATACCCTACCGACGTGGACTTTTACACACGGTCAACTAAAGGCACGGACGCTACTAATATCTCCCCGTTGTGAGGAACGATCAACACATAGGCTATATTACAGACGGACGCAGCAGCTTCTGTCGTTGTTTTGTGGGACATGGATGGAGAGCACCAAGTCAACAGTCAACAACAGTGAGTGAGTTTATTTCCTGGTTTCAACATGACGCGTTGCAGAGCTGGAGAGATGAAAGGAATGCGATTGGCTGACATACGAGGGAGGCAGACAGGCAGACAGACAGGCAGACAGACAGACAGACAGCTACACACGTGTATTTGTTGACAGAATAAGACAGAAGGAGGAAATGTGACTCGGGGCTTCTTTTTTAATCGGTGGTAACAAAATGAACAATGAAAATGGGACACTTTTTAAAAAAACTAACGAGATTACTTTTTTGAAAATATAACTAAGTAACTAACCGTTATATTGTAAAATGTAACTCGTTAAGTTACTCCGCTACTGCCAAAGTAGTTATAACGACGTTACACCCAACACTGGTCATGGTATAATTTATGGTTGCTGGATGATAACCAAATGTTCTTTCTACTGGTGATTTCCACAGAGCAGCACAGGGAGAGGTCTACAGAGTCTAGAGAGATGGCCTCCCAAATATATTCAACATTGTCAGAGGAACAGCGAGAGACGGACAAGGGACAAGGACTGTTTGATGCATCGATGCAACCTGTAGTAAAGTTGTACAGGATAGGTATGTACTGTTTTATTGGATAGCATAATTCAAGCCTAAAACACGCTGGCGATATCGCAGCGGGTGCCACCATGTATTCCTCAAAGAAACCTCTATGTCTATGCCTAAACTTATTCCTAAACTTAACCTTAGCAAAACAGGTCTAAACCAAACCTTATTCTTAAACGTAACTTCAGTAAAACTATGCTTAAACCTAACCTTATTCCTAAACTTCGAAAACCTATTTCTGCCGCGGAATAAATTGGTCCGAGTGTGTTTTGGGTTGAGCATTCCGGTTACCCATAATTCTTATGACAATTATTACTATGAGAGCGTACAAATGAAACCAAATGGACCTTTACAGATTGGTATGGTTCCATTTGTACACACCCAGACTAAGACACCCGTAAGGGGCCATTTGGAACTCCCTCAAGGAACCTGGTCCACACCTTGAGGTCCACTGGTGTAGCAGAGTATTTCCAGTGAGCTAACAAGCACAATATCAGTACCGTGACTCTGTTTGACAAGAATGGAACTGAGCCTTTAGCAACACCTGTGAAGAAAGTAAGGAAGAGGCCTAATTTCTTTCTATTATGGCTGCTGTGCATGGAGCCTAATAGGCTGGTGAGGGCGTGATAGTGAATGATAGCGGCCGTCAGGCAAGTCCCGGAAAAGACACTTTGAGTGACACTTAACCCCCAACATTATTTACTAATCTGCACCCCTCGATTACAACTTCTAACGGTGCTGAGTCGGCTCATGCGACCTTCGCAGCACTCGACACGGTGACTCGCTCGCTTGAATAAAGGCGCTATATACATTTATCATAGAAAGGAAGCTTCACACAAGGCCTCTATAAATAAATAAAAAATACAATGTTGCTCTCAACGAACTGCAAGAGATGGCCAACCCACTTTTTTCACATAAAAATGCAAGGATGGGGGTGTAAACCATCAGCAGTAATATATCATAGAGCACTGTGGTAAGTCCTTATTCATGTCATGTCAATGTCCTTATTATTAAAGCCCTTATTATTATATTCCTTAATTGTAGACCAGTGTGCGGAGTCGAGCCTGAAGGTGAAGATGAGTTGGAGTGTTTCTGAAACCACTGAAAACCACCTGGACAACAGTACGTTTCATTCTCTCTCTCTCTCTCTCTCTCTCTCTCTCTCTCTCTCTCTCTCTCTCTCCTTACCAAAGCAATACAACAGGAAACTCTGCATTAAATAATGTAAAGTTCAAACCTTTAATGTTTTTTTTTCTCATTTTATCTTTTGTATCTCCCCCCCCCCCCCCCCCCCCCCCCTAGACTTCGTTTCCCTCCCTGTGTGTAAAGAGGAGCATTTCCCTGAACATCAGGAGAGGAGTCCCAGTCTGGAAAAACCACAACCTCCACAGATTAAAAAGGAACAGGAGGAGCTACTACAAGAGGGGGCTGATGGATCAACATTGACATTGCTAGCAGTGAAAAGTGAAGGTGATTATGAAAACAGAGAGACAGAGGCTGTAGCCAGCACCTCTCTCCTTACCAAAGCAATACAACAGGAAACACTGCATTAAATAATGTAAAGTTCAAACCTTTAATGTTTTTTCTCTCATTTTATCTTTTATATTCCCCCCTAGACTTCGTTTCCCTCCCTGTGTGTAAAGAGGAGCTTTTCCCTGAACATCAGGAGAGGAGTCCCAGTCTGGAGGAACCACAACCTCCACAGATTAAAGAGGAACAGGAGGAGCTACTACAGGAGGAGGCTGATGGATCAACATTGACATTACTAGCAGTGAAAAGTGAAGATGATTATGAAAACAGAGAGACAGAGGCCAGCACCTCAACTGAACACATGAAAGCTGATATAGAGGACTGTGGAACATCACAACCAACTAGTGATGAACACATTGAAACACCAGCTGATGTAGAGGACTGTGGAACATCACAACCAACTAGTGGTGACCAGCTCTTCTCACCACACTGTTCTCAATCTGACGCCACTCAAGACCGTGATGAGCGGGAGGAGACTAGGGAAGGTCTGTCGGTTGTAAACACACTGGATTCACACAAGAAACAAAATGTGGAAGGACAAACATTGTCTGTAAGCCACAAGCTGTCCAAGGACCTGCCATCTCCAAAACAAACTCGCAGTACGCAGAGCCACACAGGGAAGAAAGGTTTTAGTTGTACAGAATGTGGCAAAATATTTAATCGCAAGGAACTTCTGAAGAGGCACACAGTTGTTCACACAGGGGAAAAACCCTTTACTTGTACAGTTTGTGGTAAAGCTTTTGGTCAAAGTACTAATCTGAAACAACACACAAGGACTCATCATACAGAGGAAAACCCCTTTACTTGTACAGTTTGTGGTAAATACTTTGGTCATAGTGGTCATTTAAAAGTACACATGAGGACTCATACAGGGGAAAAACCCTTTACTTGCACAGTTTGTGGTAAAGGCTGGGTTTGTAGTAGTGATTTAAAAGTACACATGAGGACTCATACAGGGGAAAGACCCTTTACTTGTACAGTTTGTGGTAAAGGCTGTAGTCGAAGTAATGAGTTAAAAGTACACATGAGGACTCACACAGGGGAAAGACCCTTTACTTGTACTATTTGTGGTAAATCCTGTAGTCAAAGTTTTGACCTAAAAATACACATGAGGACTCACACAGGAGAAAAACCCTTTACTTGCACAGTTTGTGGTAAAGGCTATGTTCATAGTAGTGATTTAAAAGTACACATGAGGACTCATACAGGGGAAAAACCCTTTATGTGTCTAGTTTGTGGTAAAGGCTTTAGTCAAATGAGAAATTTGAAAATACACATGATGAATCATACAGGAGAAAAACCCTTTACTTGCACAGTTTGTGGTAAAGGCTGTGGTCGTAGTAGTGATTTAAAAGCACACATGAGGACTCATACAGGGTAAAAACCCTTTACTTGTACTATTTGTGGTAAATCCTGTAGTCAAAGGAAGTTTTTGGTAAAGCCTTTGGTCAAAGTACTCATCTGAAACAACTTACAAGGACTCATCATACAGGGGAAACCCCTATACTTGTACAGTTTGTGGTAAAGGCTGTGGTTATAGTGGTAATTTAAAAACACATGAGGACTCATACAGGGAAAAAACCCTTTATGTGTCTAGTTTGTGGTAAAGGCTTTAGTCAAATGACTAATTTGAAAATACATATTTTCACAAATACACAAGTGTAAAAACCCTTTACTTGCACAGTTTGTGCTAAAGCCTTTAGTCGAAGTGATGAGCTAAAAGCACACATGAGAACTCATACAGGGGAAAGCCTTTAACATGTCTAGATATCGGTAAAGGCTGTAATCAAATGCAAGTTATAAATGTACATGAGGTCTCATACAGGGGGAGAAAAGCACTCTGCTTGTACAGTTTGTGGTAAAGGACCTTTGCTTATACAGTTTTAAACATCTAATGAACATTTTGAAAGAAAACATAAGGACTCATACAGGCAGACAACCCCTTTAGCTAGAGTTTGTGGCAAATACTTGGTCAAGATACAGAGGATTCATACAGCACTATTATGAACGTCATAATTAATGCCAGGTCTTGTGGATTGTAAAACGGCCCTGAATTAGTCATGGTTGTATTTGGGTGTTACTTTAATCAAACCAATCGGAGTATCAGCTGCCATTCCCTTTAAGATCAGTGCAAGACATGCGTTAAGTGGTGAGACCAAAAGAGTAAGAAACATGCTATTGAAAGGAGAAATGTCCCAAGTGCATGCATGGCCATAATCATAAATTATTGCAATCCCAATGTTTGCATTATAAGCTGTAGCCTTTGACTGCATTTGAATGAAACCACATTTGATTTGAAGTAGGCTATCACCCACTGATTCAGACAGAAAATAGGATACAACAGCAGTTACTGATTCTAGACATTTCCAGGACATAAGAGAACAATGCACACTCTCAACTCACTTCATTTGTTTCTCTTCTAAGCTCTGGAAAAACAGCTAAACCGTAAACCATTCTCTGTTGATTGTCATTATCTTGTATATGATTTCTGACTGTTTTGTACTTTTTTCTTCCCCTTTTTTTCTGATATGTTTGCTGTGCACCTTTTTATTGAACTACGAATAAAGTATAAAAAAGCTTCACTGTTACGTATTTCTGACCTGAAAACACGTTTTCTGTTCAATAAAGAGCTGGAGAGACTGGGAGGGAGACCCCTGTTACTGATTAAACACACCATAGCAATGAGTACTGTCATACAAGCTATTTAAAGTTGTACTATGTAACTTTTTTTATAAAACAAATCTTAAAATTCTCCTAACTATTAAATCACAAAAGTTTTAGAAGATCCGCGCCGTGAATTTCAGCCTGTAAAGCCTTCTCTATATGTAAACTGAGATCCTTGCCGTGGACCGGATCTCGCGCCAAAATTGCGTCATCACACTACCGGCCAATCACAGCGAGGGTTATACAACTGCCGGCCAATCACAGCGCATCTTGAAGTGGGGTCGCTATGGCAGCCATATTTGTTGTCGCCCGTTTGTACCATCCCTTCTCTAGGTAATTTCGCCTACCAGGCAGGGTGAAGGAGTCCGTATCTCTGGAATTACTGAACGCACAGGAACAAGGGACCCCTTAAAAGATAGATCTCAGCGAGGTGGAGGCAGACGCGGGGGTCTGAAGGTACGAAAAACGGACGAAAGACGCGGACGCGACCGCGGTTTGCTATAGGGCTAATGACCACTAGTTGGGCAACTTACACAGTATGGCTTTAACATTTAATTTAACCACAGACAACTTATAGACTTGACCCTACTTTTAAACTTGCTATTCTTTCATTTTAGTCTTCATAGTGTACAGTACATTATTTAACATAGCATCACAATGATAATCATGATTTATTTTTCTGTCTTTATTGATAGTGAACAGGAAATGGGAAGAGAGAGATGGGGGGTGACACTCAGCAAAGGTCATCGGAACTTTGAACCCATGACACTGGCTGAATTAGCAGCGTGGTTCCTGGACCGCTAGCCACCCAGGCACATCATAATTATTCTAACCACTCTATCCATTCATACGTTGACTACCAGTAAGACTCCCTAATCGGGAGATTATCTCCACAATCTGTCGGTAGATAATGCCGGTCTTATATAAGGGTCATTTGTGTACGGTGTGATGTCATACTGATGTCAGCAGTGTGATGTCATACTGATGTCAGCAG
The DNA here is from genome assembly GCF_963921795.1 of Nannobrachium achirus. Taxonomy (NCBI): domain Eukaryota; kingdom Metazoa; phylum Chordata; class Actinopteri; order Myctophiformes; family Myctophidae; genus Nannobrachium; species Nannobrachium achirus. The sequence continues at coordinate 35,309,043 of NC_137820.1, read as the reverse complement.
CTATGTCTCTATATATGGAGTTATATGTTGTTCGTGTCCAAATATGGGGCTTGTGAGGTCAGACTTAGTGAGATTCGTCGGTTATCTCCATATATAGAGGGATGTGTTGGTTATCTCCATATCTGGAGATTCAACCTTCAACGTGTAACTATGGCTACCTAACGACTAGCCACATGACGTGAAGGTGAGTGAGGGTCTTTGTAACAGCCACCCCCAGATTTCCCGTGGAAATCTGTACAATATCGAGAAGGCCCGAACGGAAACTCTTAGTCAACTGGCCACCCCATCAAAGAGTAAAGGGACATCAAGGCCTCTCTCTTGTCAATGGGCTGGTGTCGGCCACCCCGTACGGGTTCTAGTCTGAGGTGATAGCCTGCCACCCCGTTAGTAGACAGGGGTCCCGACAAGCCAAGGGGTCGATTGCACCAGCTTCCTCCTGCCGCGAAGGGTGCCAGCATGACTCACACCATCCTTCCTAGACGATTTTGACATCTTGTTACTAATCTGTCGGTAGATAATGCCGGTCTTATATAAGGGTCATTTGTGTACGGTGTGATGTCATACTGATGTCAGCAGTGTGATGTCATACTGATGCGGAGATATGAGCAGGGCAAAGGTGTGACGTGTGACGTGTGACTGACCGATGGACGGACGGCCGGTGGAGGTTTTGATACTAAACTGCGACCTGACGGTCGCAAACAAGAATAGCAGATCTACAAGCTCACAGCGTTTCACGTGCTACGCTGCAAGCTTGTACATCTGCAGTTTTAGATCAAATTTTTAAAGACAACAATTTTTTTTTTTTTTTAACACAAATCTCTTCTGGGTGTCCCTGGCACAACACATTAAAAAACATGGGCTAATAAGGGAGTCAATTTTGGCGTCCTGGAAATGTGAGAACCACTGTTTAGTTTAGTCCAGTGGTTCTCAACCTTTTCAGGCCGTGACGCCCCAACATAATCATATTTGAACTGGGGACCCCCGACACATTACATTTAGTTTGACTCAGCTCCACAGATAATAAAAAAATAGAAAATCTGCCATTTTAAGGTGTAGGAGTAGGGGAAAAGTGTGACGTGACATGACGTGACTGACGGAGGTTTTGATAGTAACTGCGACCTGACGGTCGCAATAAAGAGAACTATGTACTGTATATTTCACCATTGTACTTTTTTTATTTTCATAGTTGATGTAAACACTGCCATCTACTTGGTGATTTTAAAACTATATATTTGTTATGTTTATTTTTTTTTTTTGTTATTTTTTATTTTCAAGGTTTTCTGACAAACAAGACTCGGACCTGGACATAAGACACAAGACACGAATACAATACAAAAAATCATACAAATAATATAAACTATAAAACAGACAGGAAGGAAAACAAAAAAAATAGAATTATCAAGTGGTATATAGCTTCAGCAAATCTCCTCAGCCTGTATCCCACCTCCCTGATGAGGGGGGAGAACCCTGGGGCACCCCCTTCCCACCATGACGGGACAGTGGGACGCAGGCCAGAGATCCGCAAGGCCCTCTATGTGTGTGCGCGGATGAAGGCGTAGATTACCTCACAACAAGACAGCTCATGCATGCAAAAGGTCACAAGCAAACACAATGTTTATTATGTTTATAGTAGTCTCTTGATTACAGAAGAAAAGAGCGCCCAAACTTTTCCTTGACCATGGCTAGCCAGAATGTGTTTATAGTGCTCAGTGTGAATGGCCCTTTACCTGGGTTGAATTCTAGGGGAAAGTCTTTCCAGTGAAAAGGTCCGTAGGAATACACTGAGAACTCTAGCTGGAGCACTCATCCAATGTCCCTTTGACTACAGTATGTGTAGCAGGGGCGACTTTTAAAGGGAGAATACAACACCTACTACTAAATGCCTACCAGTAACGCCACCTTTTTCTAGAGGGAAGGTCCTCTTTAACAATACATTATTACCCGGCTTAGTTGAATGCTTGATTCTGATTTGTCAAGCGCTGAAATCAGCGGTGAATTATATATAGGAGCCCTTCAAGTTGATATGCCACCTCCGCTATCGCATCTGTGGCATATCAACCTCACCCAAATTGGTACCATATCTCTGATAAATTGATTTTTGGATTCTATTCCGGTTGACTATGATTGTCAGAAGAAGAAAAAATCTTCTCACTTTCCATATGCCCGGCCACATGTGCCAGATTATATTCTGCCATTTTTTCAAAACACTTTTTGCTACTACTCCTACTTATTTTTTTATGTGATGGGGGTGGCTATGACCAAATTGTTCAGGCCTTGTTAGGCAACTCTGCCTGGTAGAGACCTTTGCTCCAAAGGGCAAACTTTTAAAATGTTGTATTTATTTATTCCACCTGTGTACATTTTTTAATTGTGTTAATTTCAGAATAGAATGACATGAAAAAATATTTTGTATTTTAAAATACAGAAAATACTAGATCTGAAAGTATTTTGATACAAATTACATCTAATTTTTTCCATCTCAGCCAAATGCAAATTACAAAATACAAAAAAGTATTTCAAATACGTATTTCAAATTTGTAGGTACTACCTGTCTGAGCAGATGATGTTTGTTTTTGCCAATGTGGTGAGTCAGTTGGATAAGTGCAATGTAACATTTCAGGTATCAACATTTAGTGAAGTTGATTTGTAACTTTTGCAAACTTTAAAGCAGTTTTTGTGGTGATATCTTATGTGGTGTGTAAGTGTAACTAAGGTAACCAGGATTTTTTAGAGGCATGGTGGATGTGACGTCACACTGGTTGTAACTTTGAGCCAATAAATTTGACAGAACAGTTGTCACTTTGATTCACGTCATTCTTAGTATTTTGTAAAAATGACATGGTGTCAGAAATGACTGTGACGCTGTGATTCAGCACTGAAGAGGTCTACCGTGATGGTGAAATAAAAATGTAAATAAAGGTGATTTCACCAAACCACACATGCAAGTGGACAAGATGGATTTGGCGGTTTGAGATGTTCCATCAGGCAAGCAACTAAAGGATATGATGCAGACCAGTGCCTATACAGGCTACAGAAACAACTATGGTTGCCTGCATTCCAAAAAAATACCTATTTTCTTAAAGGCTGAATTTTTATTTAGACACATTTTTTTTCTTTTTTTTTAGATAAATGTCAAATGGTAAATGATTCCAATGAACTGTGGCTCTATAAATTACAGCTTTTTTCATGCATAGAGCGCTGAAGGCTAATTTACACACATCAAACTCTGAACTCTGACTGGGGAGAGACTCTGGGGGAAAGGTGGGTTACTGCTCTGAGTCTAATGATCATTATCATGATCATATTTCTCACTAAAAAGAGGGTAAAACAAGTTTGATATACATTTGTTTTTACCTCCTTTTCTCCACATTGTAGTAGTTATGCCAATTCAATTGATTCCTCCCCACACGCATTTCTGTCTTTTCACTGCTGGTGTATCCTACTGTCTGTCTGTCTGTCTGTCTGTCTGTCATTCAGGGACAGTTACACATGTCCTCCACCAGGGAGCGAAAGGCATTAAAGCAACAGCGCCTGGATTCATTATTGCGCATGCGTTGAACACGTTGATCCGGAAGCCGGACTTTCCGGAAGTAGAATGTTTCTCGTTTGGCGTTTCGTTTCCACAACAAAGGAACTAACTGTTGGTGTTTCATGGTGGTTTTGGGAGGCGACCTGGCGTTTGCCAACGAACGAATTAACCTAAGTATAATAACGGTGGTTGCCGGAGGGCAAGGAGCGCTCCGCTGTGTTCACTTGGCCGCGCGGAGGTGCCGAAAGTCGGCATTTTAGTCGGGGGGGGGGGGAGAAAATTCACCATTCTGTCCCTATCAGGACATAGTTGGAAGCAGTTGGGAAACGAGCACAGTCGTCGTGTTTCCACAACAAAGGACGTGTGTTTCATGGTGGTTGAGACACAGCGCGTGGTGAAAACCTTCTCATATTAAAAACCAAGGAGTTAAAACGCTTCAAATGGAGTCTGTACGGCTGAAGATAAATTCACACATGACGTCGGTGGGAGAGGAGATATTGTGTGTTTTGGAAAAGCAACAAAGTGTTGATGTGTGTCGCGTGAAGCTCGATGTCAGAGTGTTCGTGTTGGAGCGCCTCCGTGCAGCCGCAGAGGTCATGTGCAACCTCTTCCAGAGAGAGATGGAGACACTTCAGAACACCCAACTACACACTGCAGGTATGTCTGTTACACACACAACACCACACTACACACTGCAGGTATGTCTGTTACACACACAATACCACACTACACACTATGTCTGTTACACACACAACACCACACTACACACTGCAGGTATGTCTGTTACACACACTACACACTGCAGGTATGTCTCAGTCTGTTACACACACAACACCACACTACACTACACAGTGCAGTCTGTTAAATAGCTGTGTGACAAAGTGGTATAATTTAAACTAACAACGCCACCTGGGGAATTGCGCCCCAGGAAATATTTATCTTAGAGAACCAATTTAACTATACACCTTGTACAATGATTAACTCCTCACACAAGTTCGTTTTACAATAGAATTTGGCAGAAACACGTTTTTAACAAAGTACAAAATAGGCTTTTATTTAACATAGTTATCTAAATCGTCATAAGTTCATCGTCATCAGTTAATTCAACAATAAAACTCAAATGCAATGGGGATCAGTGTAATTGATGGCGAGTAAACAATAAACGCAAAAACAAGGGCCAAAGTGGTGACCCCAGATGGCAGCAGTGAGGTGTTTGACATCCGAGCGGGTGTAATGCAAGGAGACACCCTAGCCCCCTACCTCTTCATCATAGTTCTAGATTATGCGCTCAGGAAAGCCATAGGGGGACGAGAACAAGAGCTTGGCTTCACGCTAACACCAAGGAGGTCAAGGCGGCATCCCGCAGTAGTTCTGACAGACCTGAACTATGCGGACGACATCAGCCTGCTCTCCGACAGCATGGAACAAGCACAAGAACTCCTGAACAGGGTGGAGATAGAGTGTGCCAAAGTTGGTCTCAGGCTAAATGCTAAGAAAACTGAGGTTATCACCTATAACCTACCTGATCACTCACCTCTGACAACAACAGAAGGAGCTGTGTTGAAGGAAGTCAAGGACTTCAAGTACCTGGGCGCATGGGTCGACTCAACTGAGAAAGACCTTAAAGTAAGGAAGGCACTCGCTTGGAGGGCCCTGAACGGCATGAACAGTGTATGGAACTCTAACCTCCCCCGCCAAATCAAACTTAGCTTCTTCTTTGCAACGGTGGAGTCTGTTCTCCTCTATGGCAGTGAATGCTGGACCCTGAAGCCAACCCTGCAGAAGTCTCTAGACGGGTGCTACACTAGAATGTTGCGTGCAGTACTCAACATCAACAGGAGTGCACATGTTACAAACAGGAGCCTGTATGAGGGAATACCAAAGGTAAGCGAGAAAATTGCCACCAGAAGAATGAGACTAGCAGGACACTGCCAAAGACACCAGGAGCTTCCAGCCAGCAAATTGGTACTGTGGGAGCCAACACATGGGCACCGGTCGCGAGGACGTCCCACAAAAACATACGTGGACGTACTCAAGGAAGACGTAGGGACACAGAACACCAATGAGCTGGCCAGATGTATGGAGAACCGAGATGACTGGAAACAACGATGGAGGGCTCGTCTGAGGACGACCTAGATAGATAAACAATAAAATGGGCATCTAATAAGGGCCAGTGCTGGGGACAATGGGAGGAGGGACAGGCCGACCTACCAAGGCAACGACATTCCCAAATTCTCACAGCAAACCAAACTTAAAAGCAATAACACATCAAACATGGGAATTACTACCACCTATGGCAGCCGTCACCTGTCCCAATTATAAGAGCCCCAGCACCTGGCCTGTAACAGAAAACAGAATTAGGACTCAATTTATTTACACAGACAAGCCTATTTAAGTACACGATATGATGAATAATAATGTTGACCCCACAATATGAGCTAGGAAGCCAGAGTGTTGTTTCCTCCTGCTGACAGGGCGTTGTATAACTGGAAGGTTTCAAGGAGTTGCAGTAGATTAGAGTTATCATGATTGATTATGTGTGACGTTATAGAGTAGATCATGTATTCATTGATTATATCTAGGTCTGTATGATGTCACTAATACTTGATAGTTAGGAGTCGAGAGTTCTTTAGTAGGCCTCAGTACTATGGTTTTGGTAAAGCCTATCTTGTATGGTACAGATCGTTCCAGAGGCCTTGAAGCCACTCAGTATAATTCTAGTGTCGGACCATTCTTCTTGGCAGAACTCTTTTACCACTGCCCAGAGTGTTAATTGTACTTGTCCATGATATCATGTTATATAAACTTGACCACACCACCACCTAATATAATTGTCTTGTCTTCTTATGATTATTGATTGATCTGAATTCCACCACAGAGTGGTGTGCATTTCTTATGGAGTGTTAACTCATTGACTGCCAAGGCACGAGTTTCACGAGTTATTACAGTACTCCCAGGCTGCCACAGCCCGAGTTTCCCGAGTTGGAAGCCATTTTGAAAAAAAAAAATGATCGCAATTGCGAAATTGCATGTTTAGCCCCATAACAAACACATCTTTCAAAATGTCAAAAATGGATGTTTTGTCTGACTTTGAAGGCTTGTATCTCATGAATGCCTGAACGGATTTCCAAGCGGATTTTTTTGTTTGAAAGCTGTTAAAAAGTACTACACATATGGTGCATGATCTAGGCATGGGCGTGCACGATCCGTGCACTAAAAATTGATCCGTGCACTAGATATTTAGGAAGGTGGCAGTGTTTGTTTTGTCTGACTTTGAAGGCTTCTATCTCATGAATGCCTGAACGGATTTCCAAGCGGATTTTTTTGTTTGAAAGCTGTTAAAAAGTACTACACATATGGTGCATATATGGTGCATGGGCGTGCACGATCCGTGCACTAAAAATTGATCCGTGCACTAGAAATTTAGGAACGTGGCATCCTGGTACTTGGCGGCCATCTTGAAAAGGGCATTCAATGAGTTAACAGTAAAATCAGCAAAACCCCAACAGAACAGCAGCATGTCACCTCGCCCTGAAATGACAGGCACAAGCGGCCGTATTAGTATTTCAGTAGAATTTGTAGACTAACATTCACAGAGACAGAAACGGAGAGATATGCACCATGAATGAACATACCGTGTTTGCCTGAGTAGCAACCACACACACACACATGGACGGCTGGACGCTGGGCAGAATTACTGGTGTGCGTGGCAACTGTTCCTACACGCCAGGGCAGGGACTCCAGAAGGAGTGTTAGTGAGAGCCTAGAACAACCACGATCAAGGTCAGGTTCAAGTTCAACTTCATGATACAATGTACTTGCTTGAGCAGCAAAACGTACCTTCACTGAGAAGATGGTGTAGCTGAAGCCCATCAGCTGGAGGGCACCTTCAGTGTGCCCCACCAGCGAGGGGAGACCAACAGCTGACTCGCAGCCGCAAGCCATGCTGCCTAAATACACCCCTCAATCAGGCCACTAACAAGTGGGAGGAGGATGGGTGGTGGGAAGCGACGCCCATAATGCTACACATGGATCACACAACGCTCCGATGCGCGATTTAAATATAAAGTGCTTATTCCATGGCCACGGATGTTACAATTCTCTTTGGGTGGGTAGGAGTAGCCATATCTTCTTTATTGCCATTTTCGCTGTATCTCCTCCATATGTTTCAACTACGCGGGGTTGGGGGGTCGTTTCGACGTCCTAGTAGTCCGAGGTTAACCTGCCGACGCAAGTGAATGCTAACCTGGTGAATGCTAACCCAGAGCCTAAACCCTAACATTAACCCTAAACCTAACCCTTACCGGACTATGCGAACTAAAACAAAAGGCCATCTAAATATCGAGATTTTCCCATCGGTTAGGGAGGTGTAATAAACTCTAATACATTATTACTATGTGAGGTAATGGCCACCGATCGGATTAAAATGCTCTTCATTGAACAATACAGAAGATTCGCGTACTTCTGTGGGCCGGAAGTGAATTGTTGTAAAATCCGTGGTCATGGAGTAAACTCTATATTTGAAATCTGACATGTCGGCTCGCACATAATGAGTCGATTAACATCCTTATTTTGGAGCCCTCTAGGCCAACACCATTTTTGTATTAGGGAGTTTGTTTTGAGAGGTCTGAAGATGATTGTTTGAATGCCTTAAGTCAGGGGTCTGCAACTTTGATGATGGAGAGGGCCACTATATTTCCACATTCACTCCAGAGGACCACAATGCATACACAGTCAAAACTAGCAAAGAAATAGCCGATCTATAAGCTCAAAACACGTCGCACTGCGATGCGTTTTGAGCTTGTATATCGGCTATTTTTGCTAATTTTGACTTATAGATTCTCTATTTTTGAACTGGAATTCCGAAATATTTTTAGCTATTTTAATTGAAATCCTGAGAAGTAACAATTGTATTTCATTTCAAATGCATTTATATGTTCATATATGCTAACTTTATGAACATAAATTAAAATACATTTTGACATTTGTCATTAAGCTACATTAACATAGACTGAAGTAATGAAAGTGAGTCAAGTTTGCATGGTTGGAATTGTAACAGCTGAAATTGATAATATATAATTATTCCAATATTAATCAGCGGGCCGCATCAAGAGTAGAGGCCGCCAGTTGCCCATGTATGCCTTAAGTGCTAGTATTAGTGTACCATGGGGGGCATGCAGAGTCAAAATGACATTGGATCAGTTTGATTGATTGATTGAATACTTGAAATGCCGCCACGATCAAAAAAATTAAGATTTATTATTGTACAGCACCTTGTAACATTTGTTCTGTAAGGCGCTTTATACATAAATGTACCTGCATTACCATTCAGTCTTTATTTTATATCAATGCATTTCTGTTCAATCCATAATGTTCATGGGACTCAATAGTGGCCATGTTTGTCTACACTACCAGACAGGTTAAAAGTACCAAGGTCAGACATATTCCAACAACCACTTGAATAAAGTTACCCACTTGTAATGCACAGTGAAATCAATGGTAGTTCCCTCCTCATGAAAGTAAAGAAAGTATAGTCACTCAGTCGTAACTCATAACATGATTTGTATTTTTCTGGTGTAAGTTGCTTGTAAATAAAGGTGGTTACGGTTGTGAGCTTGAAAAACAGCTATTTTAAAATAGCCAACTTATATAGGTTGTGCTCATTCGACGTATATAGGTTTGAAGGGCTCATGCGGCCTATAGTCGCTTCTCTTGGGCTTGTTTTCATAGACCTAGTAGCTTGATTCCCTTGCAAAATCTGGCAACACTGATCGATCACGGCTTTGAAGGGATAGCAGATCTACAAGCTCTCATGTCACCATGACTCATGACCAAAAACCTATAAGGAGTTTGTTGTCTAATTTCAATGTTGTCGTCATGGGCATGGCATCAGGGGGTAAAAAAAGAAGAAAAAAATCAGCTCCATATATGGGCAAAAAAGGGGAAATGCCCATATGGGCTGTCCAGATATGGGCATGAATGGGACAAGGACTGACAGATATGTATGGGCATATCAGTTGGAATGGCGGTGCGACAGGTGTGCGGCTGTGCGCGCTCCTTAGTGGCCCGAACTCTTGACCTATAGTAGCGAAAGCCAATCTAGAAGCTCACAATGTCCCACATGTTGAGTTTGTAGAGTGTTTTGTCTTCTGTCTTTTTTTCCGGAGTAAAGTTTTATTTTATTTTACCCGGTGTTTACATCAGGTTGAGGACAATTATTTTAGCTCTTGGAACAAGTAGTGACTGATCCTTTAACTGAACAAAACATGGTAAACGTCTATTGTTTGATTTGATTACGTCATGGTATAATTTATGGTTGCTGGATGATAACCAAATGTTCTTTCTACTGGTGATTTCCACAGAGCACCACAGGGAGAGGTCTACAGAGTCTAGAGAGATGGCCTCCCAAATATATTCAACATTGTCAGAGGAACAGCGAGAGACGGACAAGGGACAAGGACTGTTTGATGCATCGATGCAACCTGTAGTACAGTTGTACAGGATAGGTATGTACTGTTTTATTGGAGAGCATATTTCAAGCCTAAAACACGCTTGCCCCGTGTCAAATGCTGACGATATCGCAGCGGGTGCCACAATGTATTCCTCAAAGCAACCTCTATGTCTATTCCTAAACGTATTCCTAAACTTAAAGCTATACTGTACTATACTGTAAGATGCTCAACTAGTGGTCAGTCGCCCTATAGCAAACCGCGGTCGCGTCTGTGTCTTTCGGCCGTGTTTCATACCTTCACACCCCCGCGTCTGCCTCCACCTCGCCGAGATCTATCTTTAGAGGGGTCCCTGGTTCCTGTGCGTTCAGGCATTCCGGAGAAACGGACTACTTCACCCTGCCTGGTAGGCGAGATTACCTTTTGAGTATAGAGACACACAGGTGACTACAAATATGGCCGCCATAGCGACCCCACTTCAAGATGCGCTGTGATTGGCCGGCAATGTATAACCCTCGCTGTGATTGGCCGGTAGTGTGATGACGTAATTTTTCCGCGAAAACCGGGGCCCGGTCAGGATCATAGAAAACATAAAAAGAGAAGGCTTTAGAAGCTGAAAATAACGGAGTGGGTGTTCTAAAACTTTAGCGATTTAACAGTTAGGACAATTTTAAGATTTGTTTTATAAAAAAAGTTACATGGTATAACTTTAACCTTAGCAAAACAGGTCTAAACCAAACCTTATTCTTAAACGTAACTTCAGTAAAACTATGCTTAAACCTAACCTTATTCCTAAACTTCGGAAACCTATTTCTGCCGCGGAATAAATTGGTCCGAGTGTGTTTTGGGTTGAGCGTTCCGGTTACCCATAATTCTTATGACAATTATTACTACTAGAAGCTGGGCCGCCCTTCGGGCGGCCCAGCGTCTAGTCGGCGACCTGGCCAACTCGGGAACGATGTAAATAGAGAATGAATGCCCCGCCCTTTAATGCAAACCCCATTATACCTGTTGTCATAGGACCCGTTTTGACCATCTGTTTGCCTGTGTCCATTTATGCCCATATATGGAGATATCTGTATCTGTCTGTCTGTCGGCGTCCATTTTATGTCCATATATGGAGATCACTGCAGATATAGTTCTGGGTCCATTTTATGCCCATATGCCCATATATGGAGATATCTGTCTATTTGCGTCCATTTTATGCCTGCCCCACCCTTTAATGCAAACCCCAATATACCTGTTGTCATAGGACCCGTTTGGACCATCTGTTTGCCTTCTGTTAGCCTTTGTCCCCACCCTTTAATGCAAACCCCAATATACCTGTTGTCATAGGACCCGTTTTGACCATCTGTTTGCCATTGTCCCCTTATTTCTGGGTCCATTTTATGCCCATATGCCCATATATGGAGATATCTGTCTATTTGCGTCCATTTTATGCCTGCCCCACCCTTTAATGCAAACCCCAATATACCTGTTGTCATAGGACCCGTTTTGACCATCTGTTAGCCTTTGTCCCCACCCTTTAATGCAAACCCCAATATACCTGTTGTCATAGGACCCGTTTGGACCATCTGTTTGCCTTCTGTTAGCCTTTGTCCCCACCCTTTAATGCAAACCCCAATATACCTGTTGTCATAGGACCCGTTTTGACCATCTGTTTGCCATTGTCCCCTTATGCCCATATATGGAGATCTCTGCACACACAGTACCGGTTGCGGAAAACTCTGATGTCAGACATCAGCTCCGCATTCGGGGATTCATTTTATGCCCATACCCCTTATGCCCATATATGGAGATCTCTGCACACACAGTACTGGTTGCGGAAAACTCTGATGTCAGACATCAGTTCCGCATACGGGCATTCATTTTATGCCCATATATGGAGAACGTGGGAAGAAACATTCACAGAGATTTATTGTTGACTCATGTGGCGTACGTGATGTCAGAGCCTTTTATGAAGTGATGTCACAATGAGTCAGCGCTTCCTCCGGAACAGCCTGATGTCAACAATCAGCTCCGCATAAGGAGATTCCGAACGTTTCGCGCCGGTTTGGGAAAACCGCGAGTCGGGTCGGGTCGAGGCCCGGCACTGCACTCCGTGCGGCGGCGGGGAACGCGCGTGCCGAATCTGAAGCCGGTGGGACGAACGGTTCTCGAGATACGCGGATTACAAACAAACAGACAGAGATTTGTCGCATTTATAGATAGATGAGAGCGTACAAATGAAACCAAATGGACCTTTACAGATTGGTATGGTTCCATTTGTACACACCCAAACTAAGACACCCGTAAGGGGCCATTTGGAACCCCCTCAAGGAACCAGGGTCCCTGGTCCACACCTTGAGGTCCACTGGTGTAGCAGAGTGTTTCCAGTGAGCTAACAAGCACAATATCAGTACCGTGACTCTGTTTGACTAGAATGGAACTGAGCCTTTAGCAACACCTGTGAAGAAAGTAAGGAAGAGGCCTAATTTCTTTCTATTATGGCTGCTGTGCATGGAGCCTAATAGGCTGGTGAGGGCGTGATAGTGAATGATAGCGGCCGTCAGGCAAGTCCCGGAAAAGACACTTTGAGTGACACTTAACCCCCAACATTATTTACTAATCTGCACCCCTCGATTACAACTTCTAGCGGTGCTGAGTCGGCTCATGCGACCTTCGCAGCACTCGACACGGTGACTCGCTCGCTTGGATAAAGGCGCTATATACATTTATCATAGAAAGGAAGCTTCACACAAGGCCTGTATAAATAAATAAAATACAATATTGCTCTCAACGAACTGCAAGAGATGGCCAACCCACTTTTTTTTCACATAAAAATGCAAGGATGGGGGTGTAAACCATCAGCAGTAATATATCATAGAGCATTGTGGTAAGTCCTTGTTCATGTCATGTCAATGTCCTTATTATTAAACTCCTTATTATATTCCTTAATTGTAGACCAGTGTGCGGAGTCCAGCCTGAAGGTGAAGATGAGTTGGAGTGTTTCTGTTAAACAGGAACCTAAAAACCACCTGGACAACAGTACGTTTCATGCTCTCTCTCTCTCTCTCTCTCTCGCTCTCTCTCTCTCTCTCTCTCTCTCTCTCTTTCTCCTTACCAAAGCAATACAACAGGAAACTCTGCATTAAATAATGTAAAGTTCAAACCTTTAATGTTTTTTTTCTCTCATTTTATCTTTTGTATCCCCCCCCCCCCCCCACCCCTAGACTTTGTTTCCCTCCCTGTGTGTAAAGAGGAGCTTTTCCCTGAACATCAGGAGAGGAGTCCCAGTCTGGAGGAACCACAACCTCCACAGATTAAAGAGGAACAGGAGGAGCTACTACAAGAGGAGGCTGATGGATCAACATTGACATTGCTAGCTGTGAAAAGTGAAGGTGATTATGAAAACAGAGAGACAGAGGCTGTAGCCAGCACCTCTCTCCTTACCAAAGCAATACAACAGGAAACACTGCATTAAATAATGTTAAGTTCAAACCTTTAATGTTTTTTCTCTCATTTTATCTTTTGTATTCCCCCCTAGACTTCGTTTCCCTCCCTGTGTGTAAAGAGGAGCTTTTCCCTGAACATCAGGAGAGGAGTCCCAGTCTGGAGGAACCACAACCTCCACAGATTAAAGAGGAACAGGAGGAGCTACTACAAGAGGAGGCTGATGGATCAACATTGACATTACTAGCAGTGAAAAGTGAAGGTGATTATGAAAACAGAGAGACAGAGGCCAGCACCTCAACTGAACACATGAAAGCTGATATAGAGGACTGTGGAACATCACAACCAACTAGTGATGAACACATTGAAACACCAGCTGATGTAGAGGACTGTGGAACATCACAACCAACTAGTGGTGACCAGCTCTTCTCACCACACTGTTCTCAATCTGACGCCACTCAAGACCGTGATGAGCGGGAGGAGACTAGGGAAGGTCTGTCGGTTGTAAACACACTGGATTCACACAAGAAACAAAATGTGGAAGGACAAACATTGTCTGTAAGCCACAAGCTGTCCAAGGACCTGCCATCTCCAAAACAAACTCGCAGTAGGCAGAGCCACACAGGGAAGAAAGGTTTTAGTTGTACAGAATGTGGCAAAATATTTAATCGCAAGGAACTTCTGAAGAGGCACACAGTTGTTCACACAGGGGAAAAACCCTTTACTTGCATAGTTTGTGGTAAAGCCTGTAGTCGAAGTGATAAGTTAAAAGCACACATGAGGACTCATACAGGGGAGAAACCCTTTACTTGTACAGTTTGTGGTAAAGGCTGTAGTCGAAGTGATGAATTTTAAAAACACATAGACTCACACATGGAAAAACCCTTTACTTGTACAGTTTGTGGTAAAGGCTTTGTCAAAGTACCTCATCTGAAACAACACACCAAGACCCCCCCCCCCCCCCCCCCTCCCCCCCCCCCCTCCCCCCCGTGTAAATACTTTGGTCATAGTTGTCATTTAAAAGTACACATGAGGATTCATACAGGGGAAAAACCCTTTACTTGCACAGTTTGTGGTAAAGGCTGGGTTCGTAGTAGTGATTTAAAAGTACACATGAGGACTCATACAGGGGAAAGACCCTTTACTTGTACTATTTGTGGTAAATCCTGTAGTCAAAGTTTTGACCTAAAAATACACATGAGGACTCACACAGGAGAAAAACCCTTTACTTGCACAGTTTGTGGTAAAGGCTATGTTCATAGTCGTGATTTAAAAGTACACATGAGGACTCATACAGGGGAAAAACCCTTTATTTGTACAGTTTGTGGTAAAGCTTTTGGTCAAAGTACTAATCTGAAACGACACACAAGGACTCATCATACAGGGGAAAACCCCTTTACTTGTACAGTTTGTGGTAAATACTTTGGTCATAGTTGTCATTTAAAAGTACACATGAGGATTCATACAGGGGAAAAACCCTTTACTTGCACAGTTTGTGGTAAAGGCTGGGTTAGTAGTAGTGATTTAAAAGTACACATGAGGACTCATACAGGGGAAAGACCCTTTACTTGTACTATTTGTGGTAAATCCTGTAGTCAAAGTTTTGACCTAAAAATACACATGAGGACTCACACAGGAGAAAAACCCTTTACTTGCACAGTTTGTGGTAAAGGCTGTGGTCGTAGTAGTGATTTAAAAGCACACATGAGGACTCATACAGGGTAAAAACCCTTTACTTGTACTATTTGTGGTAAATCCTGTAGTCAAAGTTTTGACCTAAAAATACACGAGGACTCTCACAGGGGAAACCCTTTATTTTTACAGTTTTTGGTAAAGCCTTTGGTCAAAGTACTCATCTGAAACAACTTACAAGGACTCATCATACAGGGGAAACCCCTTTACTTGTACAGTTTGTGGTAAAGGCTGTGGTTATAGTGGCAAATACTTTAAATACTTTAAAAACACATGAGGACTCATACAGGGAAAAAAAACCTTTATGTGTCTAGTTTGTGGTAAAGGCTTTAGTCAAATGACTAATTTGAAAATACACATTTTCACAAATACACAAGGGTAAAAACCCTTTACTTGCACAGTTTGTGCTAAAGCCTTTAGTCGAAGTGATGAGCTAAAAGCACACATGAGAACTCATACAGGGTAAAGCCTTTAACATGTCTAGATATCGGTAAAGGCTGTAATCAAATGCAAGCTATAAATGTACATGAGGTCTCATACAGGGGGAGAAAAGCACTCTGCTTGTACAGTTTGTGGTAAAGGACCTTTGCTTATACAGTTTTAAAAATCTAATGAACATTTTGAAAGAAAACAAAAGGACTCATACAGGCAGACAACCCCTTTAGCTAGAGTTTGTGGCAAATGCTTGGTCAAGATACAGAGGATTCATACAGCACTATTATGAACGTCATAATTAATGCCAGGTCTTGTGGATTGTAAAACGGCCCTGAATTAGTCATGGTTGTATTTGGGTGTTACTTTAATCAAACCAATCAGAGTATCTGCTGCCATTCCCTTTAAGATCAGTGCAAGACATGGGTTAAGTGGTGAGACCAAAAGAGTAAGAAACATGCTATTGAAAGGAGAAATGTCCCAAGTGCATGCATGGCCATAATCATAAATTATTGCAATCCCAATGTTTGCATTATAAGCTGTAGCCTTTGACTGCATTTGAATGAAACGAAGTAGGCTATCACCCACTGATTCAGACAGAAAATAGAATACAACAGCAGTTACTGATTCTAGACATTTCCAGGACATAAGAGAACAATGCACACTCTCAACTCACTTCATTTGTTTCTCTTCTAAGCTCTGGAAAAACAGCTAAACCGTAAACCATTCTCTGTTGATTGTCATTATGTTGTATATGATTTCTGACTGTTTTGTACTTTTTTCTTCCCCTTTTTTTCTGATATGTTTGCTGTGCACCTTTTATTGAACTACGAATAAAGTATATAAAAAAACTTCACTGTTACGTATTTCCGACCTGAAAATACGTTTTCTGTTCAATAAAGAGCTGGAGAGACTGGGAGGGAGACCCCTGTTACTGATTAAACACCATAGCAATGAGTATTGTCATACGAGCTATTTAACATTTAATTTAACCACAGACAACTTATAGACTTGACCCTACTTTTAAACTTGCTATTCTTTCATTTTAGTCTTCATAGTGTACAGTACATTATTTAACATAGCATCACAATGATAATCATGATTTATTTTTCTGTCTTTATTGATAGTGAACAGGAAATGGGAAGAGAGAGATGGGGAGTGACACTCAGCAAAGGTCATCGGAACTTGAACCCATGACAGGCTGAATTAGCAGCGTGGTTCCTGGACCGCTAGCCACCCAGTCACATCATAATTATTCTAACCACTTTATCCATTCATACGTTGGCTATCAAGAATAGCAGATCTACAAGCTCACAGCGTTTCACGTGCTACGCTGCAAGCTTGTACATCTGCAGTTTTAGATCAAATTTTTAAAGACAACAATTTTGGATTTTTTTTAACACAAATCTCTTCTGGGTGTCCCTGGCACAACACATTAAAAAACATGGGCTAATAAGGGAGTCAATTTTGGCGTCCTGGAAATGTGAGAACCACTGCTTAGTTTAGTCCAGTGGTTCTCAACCTTTTCAGGCCGTGACGCCCCAACATAATCATATTTGAACTGGGGACCCCCGACCTAGGAATGTAATATTTGACACATTACATTTAGTTTGACTCAGCTCCACAGATAAAAAAAAAAGAGAAAATCTGCCATTTTAAGGTGTAGGAGTAGGGGAAAAGTGTGACGTGACATGACGTGACTGACTGAGGTTTTGATAGTAACTGCGACCTGACGGTCGCAATAAAGAGAACTATGTACTGTATCTTTCACCATTGTACTTTTTTATTTTCATAGTTGATGTAAACACTGCCATCTACTTGGCGATTTTAAAACTATATATTTGTTATGTTTATAGTAGTCTCTTGATTACAGAAGAAAAGAGCGCCCAAACTTTTCCTTGACCATGGCTAGCCAGAATGTGTTTATAGTGCTCAGTGTGAATGGCCCTTTACCTGGGTTGAATTCTAGGGGAAAGTCTTTCCAGTGAAAAGGTCCGTAGGAATACACTGAGAACTCTAGCTGGAGCACTCATCCAATGTCCCTTTGACTACAGTATGTGTAGCAGGGGCGACTTTTAAAGGGAGAATACAACACCTACTACTAAATGCCTACCAGTAACGCCACCTTTTTCTAGAGGGAACCTCACCCAAATTGGTACACCATATCTCTGATTAATTGATTTTTGGATTCTATTCCGGTTGACTATGATTGTCAGAAGAAGAAAAAATCTTCTCACTTTCCATATGCCCGGCCACATGTGCCAGATTATATTCTGCCATTTTTTCAAAACACTTTTTGCTACTACTCCTACTTATTTTTTTTATGTGATGGGGGTGGCTATGACCAAATTGTTCAGGCCTTGTTAGGCAACTCTGCCTGGTGGAGACCTTTGCTCCAAAGGGCAAACTTTTAAAATGTTGTATTTATTTATTCCACCTGTGTAAATTTTTTAATTGTGTTAATTTCAGAATAGAATGACATGAAAAAATATTTTGTATTTTAAAATACAGAAAATACTAGATCTGAAAGTATTTTGATACAAATTACATCTAATTTTTTCCATCTCAGCCAAATGCAAATTACAAAATACAAAAAAGTATTTCAAATACTTATTTCAAATTTGTAGGTACTACCTGTCTGAGCAGATGATGTTTGTTTTTGCCAATGTGGTGAGTCAGTTGGATAAGTGCAATTTAACATTTCAGGTATCAACATTTAGTGAAGTTGATTTGTAACTTTTGCAAACTTTAAAGCAGTTTTTGTGGTGATATCTTATGTGGTGTGTAAGTGTAACTATGGTAACCAGGATTTTTTAGAGGCATGGTGGATGTGACGTCACACTGGTTGTAACTTTGAGCCAATAAATTTGACAGAACAGTTGTCACTTTGATTCACGTCATTCTTAGTATTTTGTAAAAATGACATGGTGTCAGAAATGACTGTGACACTGTGATTCAGCACTGAAGAGGTCTACCGTGATGGTGAAATAAAAATGTAAATAAAGGTGATTTCACCAAACCACACATGCAAGTGGACAAAATGGATTTGGCGGTTTGATATGTTCCATCAGGCAAGCAACTAAAGGATATGATGCAGACCAGTGCCTATACAGGCTACAGAAACAACTATGGTTGCCTGCATTCCAAAAAATACCTATTTTCTTAAAGGCTGAATTTTTATTTAGACACATTTTTTTTTTTTTTTTAGATAAATGTCAAATGGTAAATGATTCCAATGAACTGTGGCTCTATAAATTACAGCTTTTTTTTTTTTTCATGCATAGAGCGCTGAAGGCTACTTTACACACATCAAACTCTGAACTCTGACTGGGGAGAGACTCTGGGGGAAAGGTGGGTTACTGCTCTGAGTCTAATGATCATTATCATGATCATATTTCTCACTAAAAAGAGGGTAAAACAAGTTTGATATACATTTTTTTACCTCCTTTTCTCCACATTGTAGTAGTTATGCCAATTCAATTGATTCCTCCCCACACGCATTTCTGTCTTTTCACTGCTGGTGTATCCTACTGTCTGTCTGTCTGTCTGTCTGTCTGTCTGTCTGTCTGTCTGTCATTCAGGGACAGTTACACATGTCCTCCACCAGGGAGCGAAAGGCATTAAAGCAACAGCGCCTGGATTCATTATTGCGCATGCGTTGAACACGTTGATCCGGAAGCCGGACTTTCCGGAAGTAGAATGTTTATCGTGTGGCGTTTCGTTTCCACAACAAAGGAACTGTTGGTGTTTCATGGTGGTTTTGGGACGTGACCATAGAGTTATAATAAGAAGGACGTGACCTGGCGTTTGCCAACGAACGAATTAACCTAAGTATAATAACGGTGGTTGCCGGAGGGCAAGGAGCGCTCCGCTGTGTTCACTTGGCCGCGCGGAGGTGCCGAAAGTCGGCATTCTGTCCCTATCAGGACATAGTTGGGAGCAGTTGGGAAACGAGCACAGTCGTCGTGTTTCCACAACAAAGGAAGTGTGTTTCATGGTGGTTGAGACACAGCGCGTGGTGAAAACCTTCTCATATTAAAAACAAAGGAGTTAAAACGCTTCAAATGGAGTCTGTACGGCTGAAGATAAATTCACACATGACGTCGGTGGGAGAGGAGATATTGTGTGGTTTGGAAAAGCAACAAAGTGTTGATGTTTGTCGCATGAAGCTCGATGTCAGAGTGTTCGTGTTGGAGCGCCTCCGTGCGGCCGCAGAGGTCATGTGCAACCTCTTCCAGAGAGAGATGGAGACACTACAGAACACCCAACTACACACTGCAAGTATGTCTGTTACACACACAACACCACACTACACACTGCAGGTATGTCTGTTACACACAATACCACACTACACACTATGTCTGTTACACACACGACACCACACTACACACTGCAGGTATATCTGTTACACACACAACACACTGCAGGTATGTCTCAGTCTGTTATACACACAACACCACACTACACTACACTACACAGTGCAGTCTGTTAAATAGCTATGTGTGAAAAAGTGGTATAATTTAAACTAACAACTCCACCTGGGGAATTGCGCCCCAGGAAATATTTATCTTAGAGAACCAATTTAACTATACACCATGTACAATGGTTAACTCCTCACACAACTTCGTCTTACAATAGAATTAGGCAGAAACACGTTTTTAACAAAGTACAAAATAGGCTTTTATTTAACATAGTTATCTAAATCGTCATAAGTTCATCGTCATCAGTTAATTCAACAATAAAACTCAAATGCAATGGGGATCAGTGTAATTGATGGCGAGTAAACAATAAAGTGGGCATCTAATAAGGGCCAGTGCTGGGGACAATGGGAGGAGGGACAAGCCGACCTACCAAGGCAATGATATTCCCAAATTCTCACAGCAAACCAAACTTAAAAGCAATAACACATCAAACATGGGAATTACTACCACCTATGCTATGGCAGCCGTCACCTGTCCCAATTATAAGAGCCCCAGCACCTGGACTGTAACAGAAAACAGAATTAGGACTCAATTTATTTACACAGACAAGCCTATTTAAGTACACAATATGATGAATAATAATGTTGACCCCACAATATGAGCTAGGAAGCCAGAGTGTTGTTTCCTCCTGCTGACAGGGCGTTGTATAACTGGAAGGTTTCATGGAGTGGTGTGCATTTCTTATGGAGTGTTAACAGTAAAATCAGCAAAACCCCAACAGAATAGCAGCATGTCACCTCGCCCTGAAATGACAGGCACAAGCGGCCGTATTAGTATTTCAGTAGAATTTGTAGACTAACATTCACAGAGACAGAAACGGAGAGATATGCACCATGAATGAACATACCGTGTTTGCCTGAGTAGCAACCACACACACACATGGACGGCTGGACGCTGGGCAGAATTACTGGTGTGCGTGGCAACTGTTCCTGTACGCCAGGGCAGGGACTCCAGAAGGAGTGTTATTGAGAGCCTAGAACAACCATGATCAAGGTCAGGTTCAAGTTCAACTTCATGATACAATGTACTTGCTTGAGCAGCAAAACGTACCTTCACTGAGAAGATGGTGTAGCTGAAGCCCATCAGGCCGGCGTCAGCTGGAGGGCACCTTCAGTGTGCCCCACCAGCGAGGGGAGACCAACAGCTGACTCGCAGCCGCAAGCCATGCTGCCTAAATACACCCCTCAATCAGGCCAATAACAAGTGGGAGGAGGATGGGTGGTGGGAAGCGACGCCCATAATGCTACACATGGATCACTTAACGCTCCGATGCACGATTTCAATATAAAGTGCTTATTCCATGGCCACGGATGTTACAATTCTCTTTGGGTGGGTAGGAGTAGCCATATCTTCTTTATTGCCTTTTTCGCTGTATTTCCTCCATATGTTTCAACTACGCAGGTTTGGGCGGTCTTTCGACGTCCTAGTAGTCCGAGGTTAACCTGCCGACGCAAGTGAATGCTAACCTGGTGAATGCTAACCCAAAGCCTAAACCCTAACATTAACCCTAAACCTAACCCTTACCGGACTATGCGAACTAAAACAAAAGGCCATTAAATATCGAGATTTTCCCATCGGTATTGTCCGTGAAGACGCTCGCGTATGCGTAAATGCTCCAGGCTACACCAAGGAGGGAGTATATGTGAGGAAGACCAGATAGTCTGTGTACAAAACGCATACGCGTGCTTAAAAAACAGAACCGATCCTATTTTTAGGGAATGCTTATCCGTGGTTCGCGCTATCTGTACGCCTGGTCTAGCCGGCTGAATTGATATACATTGGATCTATCCAAAACGTGCATATGCGCTCACGACCCGCATACGCACGCATACGCACTGACGCGTGCGAAACGGCTTGGTGTAGTCCGGCCGTTAGGGAGGTGTAATAAACTCTAATACATTATTACTGTGAGGTAATGGCCACCGATCGGATTAAAATGCTCTTCATTGAACAATACAGAAGATTCGGGTACTTCTGTGGGCCGGAAGTGAATTGTTGTAACATCCGTGGTCATGGAGTAAACTCTATATTTGAAATCTGACATGTCGACTCGCACATGATGAGTCGATTAACATCCTTATTTTGGAGCCCTCTAGGCCAACACCATTTTTGTATTAGGGAGTTTGTTTTGAGAGGTCTGAAGATGATTGTTTGAATGCCTTAAGTCAGGGGTCTGCAACTTTGATGATGGAGAGGGCCACTATATTTCCACATTCACTCCAGAGGACCACAATGCATACACAGTCAAAACTAGCAAAACAATATCCGATCTATAAGCTCAAAACACGTCGCACTGCGATGCGTTTTGAGCTTGTATA
The DNA here is from genome assembly GCF_963921795.1 of Nannobrachium achirus. Taxonomy (NCBI): domain Eukaryota; kingdom Metazoa; phylum Chordata; class Actinopteri; order Myctophiformes; family Myctophidae; genus Nannobrachium; species Nannobrachium achirus. Next base: position 35,286,710 of record NC_137820.1, on the reverse strand, counting down.
TCGGCTATTTTTGCTAATTTTGACTTATAGATTCTCTATTTTTGAATTGGAATCCGGAAATATTTGTAGCTATTTTAATTGGAATCCTTAGAAGTAACAATTGAATTGTATTTCATTTCAAATGCATTTATATGTTCATATATGCTAACTTTATGAACATAAATTAAAATACATTTTGACTGTCATTAAGCTACATTAACATAGACTGAAGTAATGAAAGTGAGTCAAGTTTGCATGGTTGGAATTGTAACAGCTGAAATTGATAATATATCATTATTCCAATATTAATCAGCGGGCCGCATCAAGAGTAGGTGGGGGCCGCATGTGGCCCCCTGGGCCGCCAGTTGCCCATGTATGCCTTAAGTGCTAGTATTAGTTTACCATGGGGGGCATGCAGAGTCAAAATGACATTGGATCAGTTTGATTGATTGATTGAATACTTTAAATGCTGCCACGATCAAAAAAAATTAAGATTTCTTATTGTACAGCACCTTGTAACATTTGTTCTATAAGGCGCTTTATACATAAATGTACCTGCATTACCATTCAGTCTTTATATCAATGCATTTCCGTTCAATCCATAATGTTCATGGGACTCAATAGTGGCCATGTTTGTCTACACTTCAACCAGACAGGTTAAAAGTACCAAGGTCAGACATATTCCAACAACCACTTGAATAAAGTTACCCACTTGTAATGCACAGTGAAATCAATGGTAGTTCCCTCCTCATGAAAGTAAAGAAAGTATAGTCACTCAGTCATAACTCATAGCATGATTTGTATTTTTCTGGTGTAAGTTGCTTGTAAATAAAGGTGGTTACGATTGTGAGCTTGTAAATCAGCTATTTTGAAATAGCCAACTTATATAGGTTGTGCTCATTCGACGTATATAGGTTTGAAGGGCTCATGCGGCCTATAGTCGCTTCTCTTGGGCTTGTTTTCATAGACCTAGTAGCTTGATTCCCTTGCAAAATCTGGCAACACTGATCGATCACGGCTTTGAAGGGATAGCAGATCTTTCAAGCTCTCATGTCACCATGACTCATGAGGGTAAAAAATATGTGGGCAAAAAAGGGGAAATGCCCATATGGGCTGTCCAGATATGGGCATGAATGGGACAAGGACTGACAGATATGTATGGGCATATCAGTTGGAATGGCAGTGCGACAGGTGTGCGGCTGTGCGCGCTCCTTAGTGGCCCGAACTCTTGACCTATAGTAGCGAAAGCCAATCTAGAAGCTCACAATGTCCCACATGTTGAGTTTGTAGAGTGTTTTGTCTTCTGTCTTTTTTTCCGGAGTAAAGTTTTATTTTATTTTACCTGGTGTTTACATCAGGTTGAGGACAATTATTTTAGCTCTTGGAACAAGTAGTGACTGATCCTTTCAACTGAACAAAACATGGTAAATGTCTATTGTTTGATTTGATTACGTCATGGTATAATTTATGGTTGCTGGATGATAACCAAATGTTCTTTCTACTGGTGATTTCCACAGAGCACCAGAGGGAGAGGTCTACCGAGTCTAGAGAGATGGCCTCCCAATTAATATATTCAACATTGTCAGAGGAACAGCGAGAGACGGACAAGGGACAAGGACTGTTTGATGCATCGATGCAACCTGTAGTACAGTTGTACAGGATAGGTATGTACTGTTTTATTGGAGAGCATATTTCAAGCCTAAAACACGCTTGCCCCGTGTCAAATGCTGACGATATCGCAGCGGGTGCCACCATGTATTCCTCAAAGCAACCTCTATGTCTATGCCTAAACTTATTCCTAAACTTAACCTTAGCAAAACAGGTCTAAACCAAACCTTATTCTTAAACGTAACTTCAGTAAAACTATGCTTAAACCTAACCTTATTCCTAAACTTCGGAAACCTATTTCTGCCGCGGAATAAATTGGTCCGAGTGTGTTTTGGGTTGAGCGTTCCGGTTACCCATAATTCTTATGACAATTATTACTATGAGAGCGTACAAATGAAACCAAATGGACCTTTACAGATTGGTATGGTTCCATTTGTACACACCCAGACTAAGACACCCGTAAGGGGCCATTTGGAACCCCCTCAAGGAACCAGGGTCCCTGGTCCACACCTTGAGGTCCACTGGTGTAGCAGAGTGTTTCCAGTGAGCTAACAAGCACAATATCAGTACCGTGACTCTGTTTGACTAGAATGGAACTGAGCCTTTAGCAACACCTGTGAAGAAAGTAAGGAAGAGGCCTAATTTCTTTCTATTATGGCTGCTGTGCATGGAGCCTAATAGGCTGGTGAGGGCGTGATAGTGAATGATAGCGGCCGTCAGGCAAGTCCCGGAAAAGACACTTTGAGTGACACTTAACCCCCAACATTATTTACTAATCTGCACCCCTCGATTACAACTTCTAACGGTGCTGAGTCGGCTCATGCGACCTTCGCAGCACTCGACACGGTGACTCGCTCGCTTGGATAAAGGCGCTATATACATTTATCATAGAAAGGAAGCTTCACACAATGCCTGCATAAATAAATAAAATACAATATTGCTCTCAACGAACTGCAAGAGATGGCCAACCCACTTTTTTCACATAAAAATGCAAGGATGGGGGTGTAAACCATCAGCACTGTAATATATCATAGAGCATTGTGGTAAGTACTTATTCATGTCATGTCAATGTCCTTATTATTAAACTCCTTATTATATTCCTTAATTGTAGACCAGTGTGTGGAGTCCAGCCTGAAGGTGAAGACTAGTAGGAGTGTTTCTGTTAAACAGGAACCTGAAAACCACCTGGACAACAGTACGTTTCATGCTCTCTCTCTCTCTCTCTCTCTCTCTCTCTGTCTCTCTCTCTCTCTCTCTCTCTCTCTCTCTCTCTCTCTCTCCTTACCAAAGCTATACAACAGGAAACACTGCATTAAATAATGTAAAGTTAAAACCTTGAATGTTTTTTCTTTGTATTCCCCCCTAGACTTCGTTTCCCTCCCTGTGTGTAAAGAGGAGCATTTCCCTGAACATCAGGAGAAGAGTCCCAGTCTGGAGGAACCACAACCTCCACAGATTAAAGAGGAACAGGAGGAGCTACTACAAGAGGAGGCTGATGGATCAACATTGACATTACTAGCAGTGAAAAGTGAAGGTGATTATAAAAACAGAGAGACAGAGGCTGTAGCCAGCACCTCTCTCCTTACCAAAGCAATACAACAGGAAACACTGCATTAAATAATGTAAAGTTCAAACCTTTAATGTTTTTTCTCTCATTTTATCTTTTGTATTCCCCCCTAGACTTCGTTTCCCTCCCTGTGTGTAAAGAGGAGCATTTCCCTGAACATCAGGAGAGGAGTCCCAGTCTGGAGGAACCACAACCTCCACAGATTAAAGAGGAACAGGAGGAGCTACTACAAGAGGAGGCTGATGGATCAACATTGACATTACTAGCAGTGAAAAGTGAAGATGATTATGAAAACAGAGAGACAGAGGCTGTAGCCAGCACCTCAACTGAACACATGAAAACACAAGCTTGTATAGAGGACTGTGAAACATCACAACCAACTAGTGATGAACACATTGAAACACCAGCTGATGTAGAGGACTGTGGAACATCACAACCAACTAGTGGTGACCAGCTCCTCTCTCCACACTGTTCTCAATCTAACGCCACTGAAGACTGTGATGAGCAGGAGGAGACCAGGGAAGGTCAGTCAGTTGTAAACACACTGGATTCACACGACACACAGAATGTGGAAGGACAAACATTGTCTGTAAGCCACATGTTTTCCAAGGACCTGCCATCTCCAAAACAAACTCACTGTACGCAGAGCCACACAGGGAAGAAAGGTTTTAGTTGTACAGAATGTGGCAAAATATTTAATCGCAAGGAACTTCTGAAGAGGCACACAGTTGTTCACACAGGGGAAAACCCCTTTACTTACAGTACAGTATGTGGCAAAGGCTCTGGTCAAAGTGGTGATTCAAAAGCACACACAAGGACTCATAAAGGGGAAAAACCCTTTACTTGTACAGTTTGTGATAAAGCTTTTGGTCAAAGTAGTCATCTGAAACAACACGCAAGGACTCATCATAAAGGGGAAAACCCCTTTACTTGTGCAGTTTGTGGTAAAGGCTGTAGTCATAGTGGTCATTTAAAAACACACATGAGGACTCATACAGGGGAAAAACCTTTTACGTGTCTAGTTTGTGGTAAGGGCCTTAGTCAAATGAGTAATTTGAAAATACACATGATGACTCATACGGGAGAAAAACCCTTTACTTGCACAGTTTGTGGTAAAGGCTTTAGTCACATGAGTAATTTGAAAATACACATGAGGACTCATACGGGAGAAAAGCCCTTTACTTGCACAGTTTGTGGTAAAGGCTGGGCTCATAGATATGAATTAAAAGTACACATGAGGACTCATACAGGGGAAAAACCCTTTACTTGCACAGTTTGTGGTAAAGGCTGTATTCGTAGTATTGATTTAAAAGTACACATGAGGACTCATACAGGGGAAAAACCCTTTATTTGTACAGTTTGTGGTAAAGCTTTTGTTCAAAGTAGTCATCTGAAACAACACACAAGGACTCATCAAACGGAGGAAAAACCCTTTACTTGTACAGTTTGTGGTAAAGGCTGTGGTACCAGGGGTGAGTTAAAACAACACATGAGGACTCATACAGGGGAAAAACCCTTTACTTGTACGGTTTGTGGTAAAGGCTGTGTTCATTTAAAAACACACATGAGGACTCATACAGGCGAAAAACCCTTTACGTGTCTAGTTTGTGGTAAAGGCTTCAGTAAAATGAGTAATTTGAAAAAACACATGATGACTCATACAGGGGAAAAACCCTTTACTTGTACAGTTTGTGCTAAAGCCTTTAGTCGAAGTGATGTGTTAAAAGCACACTTGAGAACTCATACAGGGGAAAGCCTTTTACATGTCTAGATTTCGGTAAAGGCTGTAATCAAATGCAAGCTATAAACGTACATGAGGTCTCAAACGGGGAGAAAAGCACTCTGCTTGTACAGTTTGTGATAAAGGCTTTGTTTAAAAGGGTAATCTAAAACACACAATCTCTCATGCAGGGGAAAAGCCCTTTGCTTGTACAGTTTAAAAAAAATCACAATAAAAAGATCAAATCTAATAAACATTTTGAAAGAAAACATAAGGACTAATACAGACAGACATCCCCTTTAGCTAGAGTTTGTGGCAAATGCTTGGTCAATATACAGAGGATTCATACAGCACTATTATGGACGTCATAATTAATGCCAGGTTTTGTGGAGGTGTGACCAATGCCATTTTGCTACTATGGTTTCTGTAATATGCACATCAAGGTGTGTCACGGTAAAACGGCCCTGAATTAGTCATGGGTGTGTTTGGGTGTTACTTTAATCAAACCAATCAGAGTATCTCCTGCCATTCCCTCTTAAGATCATGCAAGACATGCGTTAAGCGGTGAGACCTTTGACTGCATTTGAATGGAGCCACATTTGATTTGAAGTAGGCTATCACCCACATGTTACTGATTCTAAACATTTCCAGGACATAAGTGTGTGGGGGTGGGGGGGGGGGGGAACAATGCACACACTCACTCACTTCATTTGTTTCTCTTCTAAGCTCTGGAAAAACGGCTAAACCGTAAACCATTCTCTGTTGATTGTCATTATCTTGTATATGATTTCTGACTGTTTTATACTTTTTTCTTCACATTTTTTCTGATATGTTTGCTGTACACCTTTTATTGAACTACAAATAAAGTATATAAAAAAGTTTCACTGTTACGTATTTCCCGACCTGAAAATACGTTTTCTGTTCAATAAAGAGCTGGAGAGACAGGGAGGGAGACCCCTGTTACTGATTAAACACCATAGCAATGAGTACTGTCATACAAGCTATTTAACATTTAATTTGACCCTACTTTTAAACTCTCTATTCTTTCATTTTAGTCTTCATAGTTTACAGTACATTATTTAACATAGCATCACAATGACAATCATGATTTATTTTTCTGTCTTTATTGATAGTGAACAATAGACTGACAGGAAATAGGGAGAGAGAGATGGGGAGTGACACTCAACAAAGGTCATCGGAACTTGAACTCATGACACGCTGTCAGGCTGAATTAGCAGCGTGGTTCCTGGACCGCTAGCCACCCAGGCCCATCATAATCATTCTAACCACTTTATCCATTCATACGTTGGCTATCAAGAATAGCAGATCTACAAGCTCACAGCGTTTCACTTTGTGCTACGCTGCAAGCTTGTACATCTGCAGTTTTAGATCATATTTTTTAAAGAACACATTAAAAAACATGGGCTAATAAGAGAGTCAATTTTGGCGTCCTGGAAATGTGAGAACCACTGTTTAGTTTAGTCCAGTGGTTCTCAACCTTTTCAGGCCGTGACCCCCCAACATAATTGTATTTGAACTGGGGACCCCCAACCTGATAAGAACTAGGAATGTAATAGTTGAGACATTACATTAGTTTGACTCAGCTCCACAGATAAAAACAAAGAAAATCCGCCATTTTCACCATTTCTATCGCTTTACCAGTTTTTATAGCATAGTTTGTTGACTACTTATGTTGATTTGTACTTTTTTATTTATTTTTATTTAAAAAGGTCTTAAAAGTCCTTCAGTTTTCAATTCACTGTCCCGACACAGAATGAGAACCAACAGAATGTAACACTCCTCTGGTCCACACAGAGCAAAAGACCAGCTCTCTATTGGCACCTTGCCTCTAAATTAACACAAGAGATAATTCAAGAAAAGAAATTGAAACTTTTTCAATTTCTTTGAAACACTTTCAAGATTTTGTCTGTAAACATAGAAATACTTTGTTTTGTTTTTAGTTTTTAGTCAAATTATGAATTGTATTGAGTAGCCTTGTAATAAGCGGGATAACATCTCGCTCAGCGGTAATTAACAGTGATAGGAGCCCTTCAAGTTGATATGCCACCTTCGCTATCGCATCGGTGGCATATCAACCTGTCGGTCTCCTATCACTCGATAATCACCGCTGAGCGAGATGTTATCCCTTACATATAAAATACGATGCAATGCACAGGTTTGTGTAACCAAGGATAAGCATGGAAATAAGGCTCTTTTATTTTGCCTAGAGCACATGATAATCATTTAAAAACAATCCATTTGGAAACATACTAATCTAAAACTCATCAATAATAAATATCCAACATACAATACCATTGCCATGTATGGGCTGCCGTGACAGAGGAGGAGAAGGAGCACCAGCATGGAATAAGGGCACAATTCTTACCATACAGACGAGAAGCTCCTCTGCTCCTCCCAGAAGAAGCCGTTTGACAAGTAAGGGCCTGTGAGGTCAAAACAGCGGTTTGGTTGGTCTCAGGACGTTGTGTAAACACAATCCAATAAAAAAAATACTAACTTTGAAGCTAACGAAATAACCGCACTAGTGGGATAACAATCCAGTGTTAGTTATGAGAGGGCCCACGAAATCTAGCAACAGGGGCAGCTATGAAACAAATCGACTAAAGCAGGTATGAAGGGGTATGATAAAAGGCAGATTTAACCCTATGTGTTTTGGTCAGGATGCCTCCTTTAAGAGGTATCCGTCAATATTTCACCATCATGAAGGAATCTCCCCATTGCTGTGAACATTTGCATGCCCCACTCACAATATGGGGCTTTTAAGCCGTGACATCATTTTGTAGGCAGAGGAGAATCTGCCCCCAGAGCATTTTCTGTCCCTCGCTATTTCAAAAAACAACGACTAAAGAATAACGACTAAAGTATAATTCTAACACTTTCCTTTCAACAACAAAGAGAAGAAAAATTTGTAAATAGTAAAAATAGTAAAAAGATTCACGGAAACTGGGGGCAGAAATTCTCCTCTGCCTACAAAATGATGTCATACTTAACAGCCCCATAGGCACCTCCACTCCAAATCTTTCACATCGGCCTCAAGGTGGCGCTACAACAGCCCACTTAACGTTAGCCCACTTTTTTTTCTGGATTCCCTGGATGGCTACATTTTCCGCCATTTAGCTTTTTCTTCAAAACACACATTTTGCTGCTATTCCTATTATTGTTTGCCCAAAATTCACGCAAACTGGTACACGTTATCTCTGGGGTCATGTGATCAATATGTATACGTTTGATATTTCAGATCGCATTCCAAGTTGCCATGACTGTCAGGCACATAGACATCAAAAGGGGCTTGAGCCCCTGCTCTTTTATCCGTCTGTAAAAAGTTCCCTCTCCCGACCATGAATATAGTTTTTGCTACGTTGAAAGAAATGCAAATGCCCCCTTTCCATGCCATACCTGAAGGCAGCATCCTGAACTTGAATGCAGCATCTTATGTTGAAATCAAGAAATGTGTAGAAATCAAGCATCGAAAATAGCCGACCTCCAAGCTCACAAGTGTGAGCTTGGAGGTCGGCTATTTTCGATGTTTTCGAGGCCCTTTTAGAAATTTCAGCCCCTGCCTCTCTAACATTCTCTGCACCTCCCTGATGACTGTCTTACCAGCAAGCACCGTGGACAGCTCCGTCTCCGTCATCAGACAGGTCATGTGACCCGTCTGATGACGCGTCAGTGCTTAAATAGCGGTCAAGACGCAGCTTGGCGTCTCTGGACGCAGCTTTGCGTCTTCTAGACGCGAAACCGCGGCCCTGGTAGACTTACCGCGTTTACAGACGCGATCATCACGGCTCTGTGAAGCACACCGCGGCTCCGGACGCGATTATCGGCTCAAAGACGGGGCTTGGAGGCTACCGCGGCGTCTGGCTGGAACTCGGAGCGGCCGCAAAGTCTGCTGTGTGCTCTCTTTGTATCTAATCACACCTTGATTCTATTTGATAATTATTAGTATTATTTATTGTCAATGGAACATGCAATATTCTACCATATTGTCGGCATTTTAGTGTGTGATGATAATGTTTTTAGTGAGAATATTTCTCTTTTCTTTCTTTTTTTTTCCCGCATTTAAAAAAAAAATGCTGGTTATATGTGCGTGGATTCATAGTACAAAGCATGCCGTTTAGCTCAATTGGTAGAGCACTCGTCTCGTCGACCAAGGGTTGCCGG